>NC_051846.1:135178302-135216905 GCF_002237135.1 Teleopsis dalmanni | reverse complement strand
TGGATTCGTCCCAGGCGAGTTTCTGTAACCACAGCTCTTGTAATAAAATCTTTGCTTTCACAACAATTGGGCACAATATGCCAAGAGAGTCGAATAGACGAGCTGATATTGATAAGATATTTCTTTTTGTTGCACGCAAATTTAGGTAGGTGTCGTCCAGCTGAAACCTAAATACATTTTTTGTGGTATGCCACTGTATGCCTAGTGCTTCTGTTGTATCAATATCGGTTATATTCTATGATTTCTTCAGCTGTTTATTGTCCTGGTAGGTGGAGTGATTTAAGAACCATTTAGCTAACTGGAACCCAGCTGTCTCCAGAATTTGTGTCACTTGCCTTCGAATTATTTCGAGTTTATTAAATGAATCTGCACCTGTCAGCAAGTCATCAACATAGAAATCGGTTCGAATAACATTGGAACCAATTGGAAGCGTTCGTTGATTAAAATCACTTAAATGACGTAAACATCGAGTTGCTAAAAATGGTGCAGACGAAGTTCCATATGTTACAGTGTTCAATTGGTTAGTCTTCAATTCTTCGGTTGGGCTTTTCCTCCACAGAATGACTTGAAAGTCGCGATCTGCCTCGTCAATCAAAACTTCACGGTACATTTTAGTAATGTCAGCAGTTAATGCATATTTATGCATACGGAAACGGAGTAACGTTGTGTATAATTTTTCTTGTATCGTCGGACCCACCAGTAATATGTCGTTTAATGACAGTTGAATTGATATTCTCTAAGCAGCATCGAAAACTACACGAAGTTTTGTTGATATGCTTTGTGGTCTTAATATGCACTGATGTGGTATGAAGTAGTGGGGAGATACAGAGAAGTTACGAGTTGGTAAAGTCATGTGACCTAGATTCACATATTCTTTCATAAAGTCTATATATAAATCATGCAGAGCAGCATCTTTAGAAAGTCTCCGCTCTAGTGACAAGAAACGACACTTACCTGACAGCCCAAGATTGCTGGAATCAGACTTAAAAGGAAGTGAAACTTTGAATCACCCGATGGTAAGCGTCGCACGGACGACAAGAATTTATCCTCGCAAAGTTTGTGCTCAGGTGTGAGCGTGGCGGTTGTTGCACTATTGGGAATTTCTTCAAATCCCAAAATTTTTGCATCAATGAACTGACTACAGTGTCATCATCTTGTGAAACAGTTAAGGCATTAGCATGGAGTTCAATATTTCTATTGCTTTGATATTACCCAGACGCAGTCCAGCTGAATAATGTTTTCTGCAGTGTGGGGAGATTCAGACTTTGTGTTATTTGTCCGACGGATAGAACATCGAAAAACGTTTCTGCACCAAGTCGGTAGAGATATGATGATTTGGTTGGTTGGTGGATATTGTTCGCAATACCCAAAAATCGGCTGAGAATTCATGAGAATTGACTCGCGATCTTACAGTAGCATGTAACTTATGTTTTACTGTGGTATTTATCTCACCAATTCCAATTAAATTAAGGCATCCATCTTCCCTTCTTAACTGCAACAGTTGTGCAAGTTCCTTGGTCATGAAATTTGTTTGAGAACCGGAGTCAAGTAAGGCTCTGGCTATTCGGTACTCTCCAGACTTACTCTTTACAGTAACTAGCGCTGTCGCCAAAACTACTTGGTCGCAATTAGTAGCACAATGATTTGCAAATACGCGATCGGAATCAGAAGTTACAGTTGCGTGATGGATGATTGGAGTGTATTTGTGCAGTAGTATGTGATGTTGTCTCGCACACACTCTGCAGCGTGATGATTTACATGCTGAAACAGAATGCCCTTTTTCTAAACAGTTTATGCAAGCTGGAATTGCCGTGACTGCGTCGAACCGTTGTGACACAGGCAATTCAGCAAATGCTTTACACTTCGTTACCATGTGGCTATTAGACATACAATATAAGCATTTGGCAACATTGTATGGATTCAGCTTGTTGCAGACAAAGGATGATTTAAAGTTGTGTTTGTACCGTTTAACACTGGGTTTTTGGTCACACTCTGGCACTGATTTTTTTTATTTTGTAGAAAAGGTCTCGTCGGCCGATAGATGTTGGAACCTTTTATTAAGCGCTGCTTCACAGTCATTCCAGAATGGATTGCATTGGTGATGTTCTTATCATCTCATATTGAAAGAAGGGAATCATAGATGGCAGACACAGTGTTGATTGTAGTGCGCAAAGATGCATCAGAGGGTTTGTAAATTACTGGGAGATCGAAAAGCTTTCTAATGTTGTCAGAAAAAATGAGACAATTGTTGTCGTACACTTTCCTTACACTGGCTAACGCTTTTGGGTAATTTCTCTCAGTGACTTGGAAGGCCTTCACAGCACCAACGGCTTCATTTGACAAACATGATAGTAAATGGTTGAATTATTTAATGTCCGTAGGAGTTTCGTCACTATGAACAAGGCCTTCAAACAAACTAATGAAATTTTTCTAATCACAGTATTTGCCACTAAACTTTGGTAATCGTATGCTTTGCAACTTCGATTGCGGTCGACCACAATGCGATGTTTTCTCAACTTCTGTAAAAACAAGGATTTGGTTGAAACACAGATATCTTCTAAAACAGTCCTATAGTTGTCAGTAGGATCCAGGTCAAATATTTTGCTCTGGTATTGCATCGCTTTGTCAATGTACGAGTCAAGTATTTTCAATCTACACTCTAGCTCACTAGGACTTTTTGAAACATTGCCTTCTAGTAAATTTGCCTTTAACCTTAAAATGTCGATTATGGCCTCTCGATTATGGATCAAGGTATCTACCCCTTTTGGTGATTGCAAAGACTGTGATCGGTTTTTAGTTTGCATTTTAGAAAATAAATAACCGCAAGTAACAACAAAAGAGCAAAGAATTTTATACTAAGTAAATCGTCGTGCTTCACATTAAGCTGTATTGTATTTAAGAAATCGATGTTGATATAATGTAATTAATGTATATTTTATTTGTCGTTGACATAATGCAATATAATGTAAATAATGTATATTTTATTTTTTATTAATATAATGCAATATACTTGTAATCAATTTACTTTTTAAAAAAAAAAGAGAGTGCAGATGGAAGTGCTGTTAAGATGCTATAATGAAGGAAAATTGTTACGCTTGCGGTGATATTTGCCGCAGTAATTAAATTTTATTTAAGCACTGTCCCTCACCTACACTTCTATTACCTGGCGATCCTTTGGTCTCCTATTGCAGCAACACTCCATTGATTGAAGAATTTGAATGAGCAGCGATGTTGGTGAGACAGCAAACTGGTGAAATTATGTTGCGGTACCAGTACCGTTTATTTAATAAAGAAGATAAACGTGGTCCGTTAAGCACCGTTGCAGCTTTAGGCAGCGATGGTGGTGATATAGCAAATCGGTAAAATTATGTAACGGTACTGGTCCGTAAAGCACCGTTGCGGCTTTGGATAGCGGTGGTGATGATTTTGCGATACGGTGCCAGTACCGTTTATAATCAACAAAAAAAACGTGGACCGTGTGGCAATGAGAACTTAATTTACAAATAAAAACACCCACGATAAGAAACACATTAAAAAAAACACTTTAAAATAGTCCCTGCTCGGGCGCCATGAAGTATTTTAATAGTTTTAAAATTTAATTAAAAAACCGGGATCTTGTATTTTTCTTTTTTAATATTTTAGTTTTTATTCAGAAAGTTCACTTTTTCTATTTCTATGTACCAGAAGTACACAAGTGGCAAAAATTTTTGCTGGGAAGTGTGCAATTTCTACACAGCCAATGCAAAATTTCCGCGTTCCTTTTGAATGGCCTGATGTGTGTAGAAATAAAATTGCTTGAGTTGAGAAGTCCTATTTTATTTAGTGTTCTTGATAATAGTTACAATAAATATTAATTAACATTATTTTATTACAGATTTAATATTTTATTTCCAAATATTATATATTCAATTAAGATATATTTTTCGTATATAATATTTAATTATGTTGGGTTCATGTAAAATAAATGTATTACACATGGTTTCCGTAACGTTTCTTTGAACTCTTGTGTATTTTATAGAACTTGTTTTAGTCTGTAATAATATGATCTTAATCCTATTGACTTTTATATCGAACCTTCGCTTATCGCTGCCGGTTTTTCGTAGATTTAAACTAGATTTTAAGGCGGGTTGGGAACTTAGCACCACGTCACGGCATCCTTTGAGGATTATTGTGAAATATCCACTTTAGTTCCATAGACGAGTAGCAGTTAAGAACACCATTATGTCCTTTGGAGAGATGTTATCTAATTCCGTTATAAGTGGATAGGTAGTGGATAAGTACCGAAGTCTGAGTCAGGCGAGACTATAACAGTAACACAGAATGTGTTCTGCTGTTTCATCTTCTTTGCAACAAAATCTGAAGCTATCGTCTGTAGTAATACCTAGGTTCGATAGATGCTTTTTAACTCCGCAATACCCAGCGAGAAACCCTGTGACAAGTCGGATGCCACTTCTGTTCAGCATAAATAACTCCATAGATGTGTCTTTTGATCATTATGACATGGATTCTCAGGCTTGTTTGCAGTCAATTGTTTTGTCGCAATCAGTCTGAGCTGCTCTTTTCATCCACTCATTAATTTTAAGTTTTAAAAAGCTCCATGAAGGACCGCAGAATGGTTCTGGCCCTTTATAATATAAAGCCGACCGCTTTCTGGCTAGTTCATCTGCTCTTTCGTTATCCTCAAATCCGCTGTGCCCTGGGATTGATATTAAGTGACCATTCTTATTTTCAATGAGGTTTTTAAGAAGTAGAAGGCATTCCTACAGTAGTTTTGAGGTTACTCGAGGTGAGCGTAGTGCTAGGAGTGGTGAATTACTGCCAGAGAAAATATATATGTGTTTTTCCGTGACGGGATTCCCTTTATATTACCTTAGATATAGTTAATTTGCGTATACTTCAGGCCAAAAAACTAATTGCTTTCTTCTTGACAAGTAGGTGAAGTGAAGTGAGCCCCAATGCAACCTCGAGGGCTGTTATCGGGGTCTTTCTCATCGCTCCAATTAACATTATGCAAGCCAATCTCTGTACCTCATGTAGCTTGTCCATCACAGTCTCCTGCTGAGCTTTCTTGTACCAGATGGACGATCCATAGGTAACAATTGGCCTAGCTGAGTTTCAGAGACTGAGTTTAGGATCTAGGCCCCAGCGTTTACCAATGAGGTTTCTCTAGTTCTTCGAATAACGCTGTATATATAAGAATTCCAAGTTAATTTCTCATCTAGAAACAGTACCAGTTTTTTACCCATTCAGCTATTTGTTATTAGAAAGCACTCTTTTCCTTATCTTGGTGAAGACAACCACACTTGTTTAGGATTTACACCATCTAGCTACGATGTTCAGAGCTTGTTGGAGTCGATATGACATCGAGTATTCATACCTAACTGTAAAAAGTATGACTATATCGTCAGTATAGACTTGTGCCTCGAATTGTTTGTGTAGCATACATAATAATATAAACAATAACTTCCGTTACTCATTTCATGTGTGGTCTACTTGAGAAAAGTATTATTCACTTATTCTTAAGTCACACCATATTCGCAACAGCATTAATTGCTGATCTTGCAATTATGAGACAAAGCACTTTGAGCTGCTTGTGTATGCTGCGCCGCTCTTAAAGAACAGAAGTATTTGAGTTGTTGCCTGAGCAACAACGTTAATATATGACTTAAATAAAATAATAAATATATATTGATAGTAACTAATACTTGTTTTAATAATATCTAAATAAAATAATAAGAAGATATTACATGGCGATCCTGCCAGTTACGTGTATCGGTATTATTATAGTTACGGAAAAAAAAAAATCTATACTTATCAGTGCTAATTAATCTAATTTATTAAAATGGGTGGCAAATCCTCTAAGGCAGCGGATAATACCGCTAACGTAGTTACAAACATTGAAATAGAGGAAGATAAACTAGATGTGAAATTAGTGCAAAATTTATTAATAATTATAGCAATCGCTTCAGTGATTGGAATAGTGATAAAAATATACAAACTACATAGAAATCATCTTAAGAGCTACTACAAGCGGAAATTAGCCGCAGAAAATGTAGCATAAAACAAACATAAGAAAAAAAAAAATGTGAAAAAGACTAAAAACTTTAAAGTGAAAATTTTGAACAAAAAGTATATTTTTATATAAAGTTATAATTAATAAAATTTTTTAACAAATATCCAAATACAAGATACTTAATTTAAATACTCTAATAAATAAAATGTATTGGATACATTAACTTGAGCCAATTGGCATATGAAAAGAGAACACTTTCAAAACAAATTGAAAATTTTTATATAATAAACCAAAGCAGTGACAATAGCAAAGCAGCGATAACAGCAAAGCAGTAAAGCAGCGACAGCAGTAAATCAGCAAAGCAGCGACAACAGCAAAGCAGCAAAGCAGCGACATCAGCAAATAGCAGATAAAAAGATGATCTGTAGGTGCCGACTTTACATCAATGTAATAGTAAGATTTTTAGTTTTGTGCATAATATAATTATCTATTTGGTCATCGCATAATGTATTGCATGAAGCCTTATTATTGAATTTAAGCTTATTTAATATAAAAGTAAATACAAATATTCACATTTATATATAACAATAATTATAATAATTAGAAAATTGATCTTAAATGCACAATGTTTTATGTACACAGTAAATGAGTGACTGGTTTCAAATTGTTAGTAGGTTAGTTAATTGCAAGAATACTTTTGAAAGATCGTACAAAGCGATTACGATCAGAAAACCACTGTTACCAACTCGGGATAAACATATAAAAATACTAATCGAAGAATATAATAAAGCAATCGAAATTGTGTTAAAATATGAACAATTGTTTAAGCATAACAAGAAAGTCTTTTGGTTCATTAGTAAATGCAGGGACAGACTGCACGAAATAAATTCAAAATACAAACTAAATATGAGCATATCTGAAACAGTAACTTTAACAAATAGCAACATGGCAACAGAATTTTTAAAACTAGCCACTTCAATTTTAAGCGATTTTAATGGTGACTCTAAAAATCTACAAAGCTTTTTAGACTCTTTAGATTTATTAAAATCAGTAGTAGGCACAAATGAACAAATCGCAGTCACTTTAATCAAAACAAAACTTAAAGGTGCTGTACGTAATATTATTACGACTGAAACCACTATAGACCAGATAGCAGTTAAACTTAAACAAAAATGTAAAGGAGAAAGTGTAAAGGTACTACAGGCTAAAATAAAAAACGTTAAGCAGGATAAAAAAACAGCAAACGGTTTTTGTAAAGAAATAGAAGAACTTACCCAAGCGTTAGAAAGTGCATATATTTCAGATGGCATTCCAATGGAAACAGCTGCAAAATATGCAACAGATGTAGCCGTAGATGCTCTTAAATCGAATGCTAGTAACCCGGAGGTAAAAATAATAATGAAATCCGGTCAGTTCGCAGATATGAATGAAGCCATATCAAAGTTTGTTGACGCTAGTAATGATGCTATGGCGCAACCTAGCTCAATTATGTTTTATAGAAATAGAAACCCACCTCAATATAATTATAATAACGGTCGAAATTATCAACGCGGACGAAACAATTATAGAGGTAGAGGACGGTTCAATAACAATAATAACAATAATTCCAGTCGAAACAATAACTTTAGAAGAAATTATGTTAATAATAATAATAATAATAATCGTAATGTACGAAATGTTAACAGTAATGACCAACAGGAAAACGAATATACTCCACCACAAAATTAAATAGCGCAATCTATACCTTTAATTTACATTTAAATAGCTACATTTCAATCAAAACCACATTAAATAATTCAATTTCAACATTTCTAATATATACGGGAGCAGACATTTCACTTTTTAAAATAGGAGAAATAGAAAATGACACACCGATAAATACTTTCAATTTAACTCATTTAAATGGTATAGGAAAAGGTACAATAAACACATTAGAAACAGTAGAAGCTGACCTTATTTGCGAAGATCTACTAATTAAAGCAGATTTTCATTTAGTTAATGATGATTTCCCCATCGCCTGTACAGGTATATTAGGTTTGGATTTTATTAAAAAATATAACTGTAAACTCGATTATCAAAGTAAACAAGATAGAATAATACTAAGACCAGAAGATTACCATGAAGATATAGCAATCCCCATGAGAAACACTCCCCATAACAATGCAATAGCATTACCAGCAAGATCTGAAGTTATCAGACTTGTAAATATACAAACAGAAAACAAAGAAATTTTAATACCCCATCAAGAAATACAGGCAGGAATTTTTTTAGCAAATACAATAGCAAAACGAGAGGAAGCTTATATTAAAATAATTAACACTACAAAGGAAAATGTGATCATTAATAACCTAAATATAAAGACAGAAAATCTCAATGATTATGAAATTATACAACAATCACAAACAACAATCAACAATAAAGAAAAATTAGACAAACTTAATAAGAATTTTCCCACTTTCGTTAAAAATAAATTAAACAATTTATGTACAGAGTTCATAGACATTTTTGCTTTAGAAACAGAACCAATTTCAGTTAATAATTTCTATAAACAAAAGCTTCGCATGAAAGACAAAACCCCTACCTATACGAAAAACTATAGATACCGCATGCACATAAAGAAGAAATCAGTAAACAAGTTGAAAATCTCGTTAAACATAATATAATTGAACCTTCCGTATCTGAATATAATAGTCCAATCTTGTTAGTTCCAAAAAATTCATTACCAGGTAACACAGAGAAAAGATGGAGATTAGTTGTGGATTATAGAAACATTAATAAAAAATTAACAGCCGACAAATTTCCACTCCCAAGAATTGATGATATATTAGATCAACTTGGTAGAGCGAAATATTTTTCTTGCCTAGATTTAATGTCAGGTTTCCACCAAATAGAGCTAGCAAAAGAGTCAAGAGATATCACATCATTTTCTACTGACAATGGATCATTTCAATTGAAAAGATTGCCATATGGACTCAAAATAGCTCCAAATTCATTCCAAAGAATGATGACGCTAGCCTTTTCAGGTTTAACAGCTGCACAAGCATTTCTCTATATGGATGACTTAGTTGTCATAGGTTGTTCTGAGAACCATATGTTAAAAAACTTAAGGGATGTTTTCTCAATATGTAGAAAATATAATTTAAAACTACATCCTGATAAATGCCTATTTTTCAGTCATCAAGTGACATATCTGGGACACAAGTGTACAGATAAAGGCATTCTCCCTGACGATAGCAAATTTCTAGTAGTGCAAAACTACCCAACACCACAAAACGCTGATCAGGTGAAAAGATTTGTAGCGTTCTGTAACTACTACAGACGATTTATACCCTATTTCGCGGAACATTCCCGCATACTGACAAGGTTATGCAGAAAAAATATGATATTTGAGTGTACAATTGGATGTGCCAGTGCATTTCAATATCTTAAAAATGCATTATTGCATCCAAATATATTACAGTATCCTGATTTTAAAAAACCATTTTGCATAACAACAGACGCCAGCAAATTTGCTTGTGGCGCGGTATTAAGTCAGGAATATGAAGGCAAGCAACTTCCTATAGCTTACGCATCTAGATCATTCACAAAAGGAGAATCAAATAAATCCACAATTGAACAAGAATTAGCAGCCATACATTGGGCAATCTCATATTTCAGGCCATACATATATGGTAAAAAGTTTTTAATAAAGAGCGATCATCGCCCATTAAGTTATTTGTTTGCTATGAAGAATCCATCATCAAAACTGACAAGAATGAGGTTAGATTTAGAGGAGTATGATTTCGCGGTGGAGTATATAAAAGGTAAAGAAAACTATGTTGCGGATGCGCTATCCCGCATAGATATAAATGATTTAAAAGATATACAATTAACGAACAAATGTCACATTATAACACGGTCAATGGGTAATAAAATAACATATGAAGACGAAAATAAAAAAGATCAAAAAATGAATCAAAAGCCCAAATTAAATGTATATGAAGTAATAAATAAACATGAGGTAAGAAAATATAACGAGCTCAAATTCGATCCCCCAAAATTATATATTAAAAATGGGAGGAAAATTATAAAACAAATAAATACCTCTAATTTGATTGTTCAAGAGAAAATTGATTTAGATCAATTATTCACTAGGCTAGATGCCTGCAATCACAAGAAAATATTGTTTAACAAATTTTTTAAATTGTTTAAATATACCCGGGTTGAAAATTTTAAAATAATGGGCAATAAAATATTAAAAAATACAATAATTGCGTTAACGCCAAAATTGATTCAGATAAAAACATCGAAAGAAATAAATAAAATATTAAAAGAAAATCATGATGATCCTGTGGCAGGCCACCCAGGAATAAACAGAATGTTGTCTAAAATTCGACAAAAATATAAATGGAGAAATATGACCAGTGACGTTCGAAGATATATAAAGAAATGCGAAAAATGCAGTAAAAATAAAACAATTACTAATACTAAAGAACCATTGATAATAACAGAAACCCCAACGACAGCTTTTTCGACAGTTCAAATAGACACTATAGGTCCTTACCCAAAATCTGAAAATGGTAATGAATATGCGGTCACAATTTTGTGTGATTTAACTAAATATTTAGTAGCAGTGCCAATACCCAGTAAACACGCTAAAGTTGTTGCCAAAGCAATCTTTGACAATTTTATTCTCACTTATGGCCCGATGAGGACGCTCATTACGGACATGGGAATAGAATACAACAATGCAATTTTTACTGAGTTGTGCAAGCTTTTAAAAATTAAACATAATACTTCAACACCATACCATCATTAGACGGTAGGAGCAGTAGAACGTACACATAGAACTTTCAATGAATATGTACGCTCGTTCATATCCATTGATAAAAACGATTGGGATGAGTGGCTCAAATATTTTACTTACTGTTATAATACTACACCATCCACTGTACACAGCTACTGCCCCTTTGAATTAATTTTCGCTAAAACACCACCGAAATATGACTTTTTAAAACAAGGAAGCATAAGCCCACTATATAATATAGAAGCTTATGAAAAAGAAATCAAATTTAGACTTCAGGTAGCACAACAAAGAGCCCACCAATTAATAAGCAAAGCAAAGAAAAAACAAAAATCATATTATGATATGAATTGTAATTGTATAGAAATAGATATAGGAGATTTAGTATTAGTTAGAGACGATAGTGCTCATAAGTTAGAAAGTAGATATAAAGGTCCTTATATAGTACAGGATATAGATGATAGGAAAAATTATATATTAAAAGATAAGAACAAGAAAATTGTAACACATAAAAATAGATTAAAATTATTTGAACAAAGAAATTAAAATTTGTATTTCAAAAATCATAAAAACAAAAACATATATTTTTCATTATATAATTAACTTTATTTCCAACTTAAAGATATAAGATTTAAATGAAATTTTAATATATAAAACATAAATAAACAAATGGTACCATTATATAACATAAAAAGAAAATAAAATAATATTGTAAAATTAAGACAAAGTAGTTAAAGTATCTCTAAGATTTTATTGTAATCCTAGTATATAAGAAAATCATAAAATTTAATGTAATATTTAGTAATAGAATAATCTTACATAAATAAGATCATTCTTTTGTAAAAGGGAGGTGTAGCATACATAATAATATAAACAATAACTTCCGTTACTCATTTCATGTGTGGTCTACTTGAGAAAAGTATTATTCACTTATTCTTAAGTCACACCATATTCGCAACAGCATTAATTGCTGATCTTGCAATTATGAGACAAAGCACTTTGAGCTGCTTGTGTATGCTGCGCCGCTCTTAAAGAACAGAAGTATTTGAGTTGTTGCCTGAGCAACAACGTTAATATATGACTTAAATAAAATAATAAATATATATTGATAATAACTAATACTTGTTTTAATAATATCTAAATAAAATAATAAGAAGATATTACATTTGGCACTGAGTCAGGAACATGTCATGGGGAGTAGGGAGTGTATACCTTTGGCTCAAAAAACGACGTCCAACATCCGATTAATTTCGTCTCTCAATCTTCGCGAAGGAGAGGAACCGGTAGGCATGAGTCTAGAAACCAGCCGCGGGGTGGAATCGGAAGCTCATGCTAAAGATTCTTCAGATACTCTTGTCGCAGTAAAATTACCTCTGCTGAGCTTCTCCATACTATAAAAGAGGGCAGCTACGATTTGACAATACGCTTATTTCACATGGGGTAACAAGTGAACAACTGTTATACTGATAAAAAAAGGTAATAATTTTTATTTTATAAACTCTCTCTTAACAGATGATCTAACGGTGGTGGCAGTGAACGGCGACAGAAGCCTACTCTTTGTGTACTGTTTAATGCCATATGTGGAAGTAGCGCCATTAGAAGAACTCTAAAGGCTGGTAGATTCAACTGGCGAAGAAGCACAAAGTCTGATCTTTGGTTCTGCTGCAAACGCACATCATACGCTTCAGGAAAGTACCGAACATTAACGACAGAGCTGAGTCTCTTTCTAATTACATAACATGAAGTGGGCTCTAGTCTTGCAAATAGAGGGAAGAACCAACCTATGTCAGACCGACCTCCAAGAACGTTTAAGATGTAATCCTCTTCATAGAAGACAATATAACGGTGACGGAATGGAAGGTTCTTGACGAACCATTCAGTTCATAAATATATAAGCTTCCAAATAGATATCCAGTACCTGAAAATCGGTAAAAGATATCCCAAACTCACGAATTGGGATCTCTATCGAAAAATTCTGAAAAGGACTCTTACATAGATCTGCAAGTTAGGTTTGATTAACTTACCAGAGCTCTAACTAAAGCTTACCACATCTCGTACCCACCAATGCGTACTAAACGTAGATCTCAAACACCTTGGTGGAATAAAGAACTGCGTTCAAAAAGACGCTACGTTCGCGAAATCTTCAAGCTGGCTTAGCTAGCAGAATGTGAAGTTATCTGGGAAGAGTACAGAGATATTCTTAAGCAATACAAAAAAGACATTTGAAATGCGAAAAGAAACTCCTGGAAGGATTTTTGCGCAGGTATAGAGAAGAGGGTGGAGGTAGCCAGGCTTAGGGTGGAGGTATCCAGGTCAAACATCTAACTAGGCATAACATTGTCTGGAAGGAAAACGGCGAATGGACTGAAACAAATACCGAATCGCTTGTAGATCCTACTGACACCTACTTTCCTACCTGTGAACCAGTCATATATACAATAAGCTTTCATTAAGAAATTTTGTAACATATGCGAGATTGGAATAGGCAATCAATTCATTTGCCTCATACAAATCTCCTGGGTTCGATGGCATTTATCCTGATGTGATACAAAACGCCTCTGACCTAATAAAACCATGGCTGATAAACATCTTTACAGAATGCTTCAGGAATAATTACGTACCTGTGAGCTTGCGAGGGTCGTGCTTATTATAGGTTAATAATAAGGTTATAGGTGAATTAATCATCTTTCATCCTCAAAATTTACCAAAAAATACTGGCAGCACATGTAGGGTAAGTCTTGTCAATGGCACAACACGCTTACACAAAAAGTAGATCCATAAAAACTGCTTTCCATAGACTTGTCTCTAATATTGAAAAAGCCTTAGGGAACAAATAATACGCTCTACAAGCTTTTATGGACATTGCGGGTGCTTTCAATAATGTATCAACGAAAGCCACTTTAAATAGCCTAGGTGATGTTGACACAGACTCTGTCATATATCAATGGATTGCAAGCCTTTTAAGCTTCAGACAAGTAAGGGTAGAATAGAATGACACAATTCTAACTAGTGAAACATGTAGAGGAACCATGCAGGGAGGTGTTCTCTCACCCCTTCTCTGGTTACTAATAATCAATAAAACTCTTATTCAATTTGATGGTGAAGCTTCGAAACTAATTGTATATGTAGCTGTTAAAAAATCAGCTGAGCTCGCATGTGTGGATGAAACGAGAAACTACTGCATAAATTTCTATGTGGATAGCCAAGCAGCCATTAAGGCAATCAAATCATACTGATTACCATCCAAACATAGCCAAACTAGCCTGCAATCACACTCTTCGTATGTAGTGGATTATTGGTCATAATGGCATAGAGGTAAATAAGACAATTGATGCTATTGCTAAAAATGGCACAATGTTTTCAGAGGTACAAACGACTGAATTACTCAGACCTGTGAAACAAATATATAAACTTCTGGACGAGCGCATGAGAAGGAAAGCAAAGGAAAGGTAGCGAAACTTAACCACTTGTAGAATACCTAGAATCATGTGTAAACATATATACGAGGAAAAGTACACCGAGGATGCTATATCGTCAACACTCCATTGATTGAAGAATTTGAATGAGCAGCGATGTTGGTGAGACAGCAAACTGGTGAAATTATGTTGCGGTACCAGTACCGTTTATTTAATAAAGAAGATAAACGTGGTCCGTTAAGCACCGTTGCAGCTTTAGGCAGCGATGGTGGTGATATAGCAAATCGGTGAAATTATGTAACGGTACTGGTCCGTAAAGCACCGTTGCGGCTTTGGATAGCGGTGGTGATGATTTTGCGATACGGTGCCAGTACCGTTTATAATCAACAAAAAAAACGTGGACCGTGTGGCAATGAGAACTTAATTTACAAATAAAAACACCCACGATAAGAAACACATTAAAAAAAACACTTTAAAATAGTCCCTGCTCGGGCGCCATGAAGTATTTTAATAGTTTTAAAATTTAATTAAAAAACCGGGATCTTGTATTTTTCTTTTTTAATATTTTAGTTTTTATTCAGAAAGTTCACTTTTTCTATTTCTATGTACCAGAAGTACACAAGTGGCAAAAATTTTTGCTGGGAAGTGTGCAATTTCTACACAGCCAATGCAAAATTTCCGCGTTCCTTTTGAATGGCCTGATGTGTGTAGAAATAAAATTGCTTGAGTTGAGAAGTCCTATTTTATTTAGTGTTCTTGATAATAGTTACAATAAATATTAATTAACATTATTTTATTACAGATTTAATATTTTATTTCCAAATATTATATATTCAATTAAGATAATAACTAATACTTGTTTTAATAATATCTAAATAAAATAATAAGAAGATATTACATGGCGATCCTGCCAGTTACGTGTATCGGTATTATTATAGTTACGGAAAAAAAAAAACTATACTTATCAGTGCTAATTAATCTAATTTATTAAAATGGGTGGCAAATCCTCTAAGGCAGCGGATAATACCGCTAACGTAGTTACAAACATTGAAATAGAGGAAGATAAACTAGATGTGAAATTAGTGCAAAATTTATTAATAATTATAGCAATCGCTTCAGTGATTGGAATAGTGATAAAAATATACAAGCTACATAGAAATCATCCTAAGAGCTACTACAAGCGGAAATTAGCCGCACAAAATGTAGCATAAAACAAACATAAGAAAAAAAAAAAATGTGAAAAAGACTAAAAACTTTAAAGTGAAAATTTTGAACAAAAAGTATATTTTTATATAAAGTTATAATTAATAAAATTTTTTAACAAATATCCAAATACAAGATACTTAATTTAAATACTCTAATAAATAAAATGTATTGGATACATTAACTTGAGCCAATTGGCATATGAAAAGAGAACACTTTCAAAACAAATTGAAAATTTTTATAAAATAAACCAAAGCAGTGACAATAGCAAAGCAGCGACAACAGCAAAGCAGTAAAGCAGCGACAGCAGTAAATCAGCAAAGCAGCGACAACAGCAAAGCAACAAAGCAGCGACATCAGCAAATAGCAGATAAAAAGATGATCTGTAGGTGCCGACTTTACATCAATGTAATAGTAAGATTTTTAGTTTTGTGCATAATATAATTATCTATTTGGTCATCGCATAATGTATTGCATGAAGCCTTATTATTGAATTTAAGCTTATTTAATATAAAAGTAAATACAAATATTCACATTTATATATAACAATAATTATAATAATTAGAAAATTGATCTTAAATGCACAATGTTTTATGTACACAGTAAATGAGTGACTGGTTTCAAATTGTTAGTAGGTTAGTTAATTGCAAGAATACTTTTGAAAGATCGTACAAAGCGATTACGATCAGAAAACCACTGTTACCAACTCGGGATAAACATATAAAAATACTAATCGAAGAATATAATAAAGCAATCGAAATTGTGTTAAAATATGAACAATTGTTTAAGCATAACAAGAAAGTCTTTTGGTTCATTAGTAAATGCAGGGACAGACTGCACGAAATAAATTCAAAATACAAACTAAATATGAGCATATCTGAAACAGTAACTTTAACAAATAGCAACATGGCAACAGAATTTTTAAAACTAGCCACTTCAATTTTAAGCGATTTTAATGGTGACTCTAAAAATCTACAAAGCTTTTTAGACTCTTTAGATTTATTAAAATCAGTAGTAGGCACAAATGAACAAATCGCAGTCACTTTAATCAAAACAAAACTTAAAGGTGCTGTACGTAATATTATTACGACTGAAACCACTATAGACCAGATAGCAGTTAAACTTAAACAAAAATGTAAAGGAGAAAGTGTAAAGGTACTACAGGCTAAAATAAAAAACGTTAAGCAGGATAAAAAAACAGCAAACGGTTTTTGTAAAGAAATAGAAGAACTTACCCAAGCGTTAGAAAGTGCATATATTTCAGATGGCATTCCAATGGAAACAGCTGCAAAATATGCAACAGATGTAGCCGTAGATGCTCTTAAATCGAATGCTAGTAACCCGGAGGTAAAAATAATAATGAAATCCGGTCAGTTCGCAGATATGAATGAAGCCATATCAAAGTTTGTTGACGCTAGTAATGATGCTATGGCGCAACCTAGCTCAATTATGTTTTATAGAAATAGAAACCCACCTCAATATAATTATAATAACGGTCGAAATTATCAACGCGGACGAAACAATTATAGAGGTAGAGGACGGTTCAATAACAATAATAACAATAATTCCAGTCGAAACAATAACTTTAGAAGAAATTATGTTAATAATAATAATAATAATAATCGTAATGTACGAAATGTTAACAGTAATGACCAACAGGAAAACGAATATACTCCACCACAAAATTAAATAGCGCAATCTATACCTTTAATTTACATTTAAATAGCTACATTTCAATCAAAACCACATTAAATAATTCAATTTCAACATTTCTAATAGATACGGGAGCAGAGATTTCACTTTTTAAAATAGGAGAAATAGAAAATGACACACCGATAAATACTTTCAATTTAACTCATTTAAATGGTATAGGAAAAGGTACAATAAACACATTAGGAACGGTAGAAGCTGATCTTATTTGCGAAGATCTACTAATTAAAGCAGATTTTCATTTAGTTAATGATGATTTCCCCATCGCCTGTACAGGTATATTAGGTTTGGATTTTATTAAAAAATATAACTGTAAACTCGATTATCAAAGTAAACAAGATAGAATAATACTAAGACCAGAAGATTACCATGAAGATATAGCAATCCCCATGAGAAACACTCTCCATAACAATGCAATAGCATTACCAGCAAGATCTGAAGTTATCAGACTTGTAAATATACAAACAGAAAACAAAGAAATTTTAATACCCCATCAAGAAATACAGGCAGGAATTTTTTTAGCAAATACAATAGCAAAACGAGAGGAAGCTTATATTAAAATAATTAACACTACAAAGGAAAATGTGATCATTAATAACCTAAATATAAAGACAGAAAATCTCAATGATTATGAAATTATACAACAATCACAAACAACAATCAACAATAAAGAAAAATTAGACAAACTTAATAAGAATTTTCCCACTTTCGTTAAAAATAAATTAAACAATTTATGTACAGAGTTCATAGACATTTTTGCTTTAGAAACAGAACCAATTTCAGTTAATAATTTCTATAAACAAAAGCTTCGCATGAAAGACAAAACCCCTACCTATACGAAAAACTATAGATACCGCATGCACATAAAGAAGAAATCAGTAAACAAGTTGAAAATCTCGTTAAACATAATATAATTGAACCTTCCGTATCTGAATATAATAGTCCAATCTTGTTAGTTCCTAAAAAATCATTACCAGGTAACACAGAGAAAAGATGGAGATTAGTTGTGGATTATAGAAACATTAATAAAAAATTAACAGCCGACAAATTTCCACTCCCAAGAATTGATGATATATTAGATCAACTTGGTAGAGCGAAATATTTTTCTTGCCTAGATTTAATGTCAGGTTTCCACCAAATAGAGCTAGCAAAAGAGTCAAGAGATATCACATCATTTTCTACTGACAATGGATCATTTCAATTGAAAAGATTGCCATATGGACTCAAAATAGCTCCAAATTCATTCCAAAGAATGATGACGCTAGCCTTTTCAGGTTTAACAGCTGCACAAGCATTTCTCTATATGGATGACTTAGTTGTCATAGGTTGTTCTGAGAACCATATGTTAAAAAACTTAAGGGATGTTTTCTCAATATGTAGAAAATATAATTTAAAACTACATCCTGATAAATGCCTATTTTTCAGTCATCAAGTGACATATCTGGGACACAAGTGTACAGATAAAGGCATTCTCCCTGACGATAGCAAATTTCTAGTAGTGCAAAACTACCCAACACCACAAAACGCTGATCAGGTGAAAAGATTTGTAGCGTTCTGTAACTACTACAGACGATTTATACCCTATTTCGCGGAACATTCCCGCATACTGACAAGGTTATGCAGAAAAAATATGATATTTGAGTGGACAATTGGATGTGCCAGTGCATTTCAATATCTTAAAAATGCATTATTGCATCCAAATATATTACAGTATCCTGATTTTAAAAAACCATTTTGCATAACAACAGACGCCAGCAAATTTGCTTGTGGCGCGGTATTAAGTCAGGAATATGAAGGCAAGCAACTTCCTATAGCTTATGCATCTAGATCATTCACAAAAGGTGAATCAAATAAATCCACAATTGAACAAGAATTAGCAGCCATACATTGGGCAATCTCATATTTCAGGCCATACATATATGGTAAAAAGTTTTTAATAAAGAGCGATCATCGCCCATTAAGTTATTTGTTTGCTATGAAGAATCCATCATCAAAACTGACAAGAATGAGGTTAGATTTAGAGGAGTACGATTTCGCGGTGGAGTATATAAAAGGTAAAGAAAACTATGTTGCGGATGCGCTATCCCGCATAGATATAAATGATTTAAAAGATATACAATTAACGAACAAATGTCACATTATAACACGGTCAATGGGTAATAAAATAACATATGAAGACGAAAATAAAAAAGATCAAAAAATGAATCAAAAGCCCAAATTAAATGTATATGAAGTAATAAATAAACATGAGGTAAGAAAATATAACGAGCTCAAATTCGATCCCCCAAAATTATATATTAAAAATGGGAGGAAAATTATAAAACAAATAAATACCTCTAATTTGATTGTTCAAGAGAAAATTGATTTAGATCAATTATTCACTAGGCTAGATGCCTGCAATCACAAGAAAATATTGTTTAACAAATTTTTTAAATTGTTTAAATATACCCGGGTTGAAAATTTTAAAATAATGGGCAATAAAATATTAAAAAATACAATAATTGCGTTAACGCCAAAATTGATTCAGATAAAAACATCGAAAGAAATAAATAAAATATTAAAAGAAAATCATGATGATCCTGTGGCAGGCCACCCAGGAATAAACAGAATGTTGTCTAAAATTCGACAAAAATATAAATGGAGAAATATGACCAGTGACGTTCGAAGATATATAAAGAAATGCGAAAAATGCAGTAAAAATAAAACAATTACTAATACTAAAGAACCATTGATAATAACAGAAACCCCAACGACAGCTTTTTCGACAGTTCAAATAGACACTATAGGTCCTTACCCAAAATCTGAAAATGGTAATGAATATGCGGTCACAATTTTGTGTGATTTAACTAAATATTTAGTAGCAGTGCCAATACCCAGTAAACACGCTAAAGTTGTTGCCAAAGCAATCTTTGACAATTTTATTCTCACTTATGGCCCGATGAGGACGCTCATTACGGACATGTGAACAGAATACAACAATGCAATTTTTACTGAATTGTGCAAGCTTTTAAAAATTAAACATAATACTTCAACACCATACCATCATCAAATAGTAGGAGTACTAGAACGTACACATAGAACTTTCAATGAATATGTACGCTCGTACATATCCATTGATAAAAACGATTGGGATGAGTGACTCAAATATTTTACTTACTGTTATAATACTACACCATCCACTGTACACAGCTACTGCCCCTTTGAATTAATTTTCGCTAAAACACCACCGAAATATGACTTTTTAAAACAAGGAAGCATAAGCCCACTATATAATATAGAAGCTTATGAAAAAGAAATCAAATTTAGACTTCAGGTAGCACAACAAAGAGCCCACCAATTAATAAGCAAAGCAAAGAAAAAACAAAAATCATATTATGATAAGAATTGTAATAGTATAGAAATAGATATAGGAGATTTAGTATTAGTTAGAGACGATAGTGCTCATAAGTTAGAAAGTAGATATAAAGGTCCTTATATAGTACAGGATATAGATGATAGGAAAAATTATATATTAAAAGATAAGAACAAGAAAATTGTAACACATAAAAATAGATTAAAATTATTTGAACAAAGAAATTAAAATTTGTATTTCAAAAATCATAAAAACAAAAACATATATTTTTCATTATATAATTAACTTTATTTCCAACTTATAGATATAAGATTTAAATGAAATTTTAATATATAAAACATAAATAAACAAATGGTACCATTATATAACATAAAAAGAAAATAAAATAATATTGTAAAATTAAGACAAAGTAGTTAAAGTATCTCTAAGATTTTATTGTAATCCTAGTATATAAGAAAATCATAAAATTTAATGTAATATTTAGTAATAGAATAATCTTACATAAATAAGATCATTCTTTTGTAAAAGGGAGGTGTAGCATACATAATAATATAAACAATAACTTCCGTTACTCATTTCATGTGTGGTCTACTTGAGAAAAGTATTATTCACTTATTCTTAAGTCACACCATATTCGCAACAGCATTAATTGCTGATCTTGCAATTATGAGACAAAGCACTTTGAGCTGCTTGTGTATGCTGCGCCGCTCTTAAAGAACAGAAGTATTTGAGTTGTTGCCTGAGCAACAACGTTAATATATGACTTAAATAAAATAATAAATATATATTGATAATAACTAATACTTGTTTTAATAATATCTAAATAAAATAATAAGAAGATATTACATTTGGCACTGAGTCAGGAACATGTCATGGGGAGTAGGGAGTGTATACCTTTGGCTCAAAAAACGACGTCCAACATCCGATTAATTTCGTCTCTCAATCTTCGCGAAGGAGAGGAACCGGTAGGCATGAGTCTAGAAACCAGCCGCGGGGTGGAATCGGAAGCTCATGCTAAAGATTCTTCAGATACTCTTGTCGCAGTAAAATTACCTCTGCTGAGCTTCTCCATACTATAAAAGAGGGCAGCTACGATTTGACAATACGCTTATTTCACATGGGGTAACAAGTGAACAACTGTTATACTGATAAAAAAAGGTAATAATTTTTATTTTATAAACTCTCTCTCAACAGATGATCTAACGGTGGTGGCAGTGAACGGCGACAGAAGCCTACTCTTTGTGTACTGTTTAATGCCATACGTGGAAGTAGCGCCATTAGAAGAACTCTAAAGGCTGGTAGATTCAACTGGCGAAGAAGCACAAAGTCTGATCTTTGGTTCTGCTGCAAACGCACATCATACGCTTCAGGAAAGTACCGAACATTAACGACAGAGCTGAGTCTCTTTCTAATTACATAACATGAAGTGGGCTCTAGTCTTGCAAATAGAGGGAAGAACCAACCTATGTCAGACCGACCTCCAAGAACGTTTAAGATGTAATCCTCTTCATAGGAGACAATATAACGGTGACGGAATGGAAGGTTCTTGACGAACCATTCAGTTCATAAATATATAAGCTTCCAAATAGATATCCAGTACCTGAAAATCGGTAAAAGATATCCCAAACTCACGAATTGGGATCTCTATCGAAAAATTCTGAAAAGGACTCTTACATAGATCTGCAAGTTAGGTTTGATTAACTTACCAGAGCTCTAACTAAAGCTTACCACATCTCGTACCCACCAATGCGTACTAAACGTAGATCTCAAACACCTTGGTGGAATAAAGAACTGCGTTCAAAAAGACGCTACGTTCGCGAAATCTTCAAGCTGGCTTAGCTAGCAGAATGTGAAGTTATCTGGGAAGAGTACAGAGATATTCTTAAGCAATACAAAAAAGACATTTGAAATGCGAAAAGAAACTCCTGGAAGGATTTTTGCGCAGGTATAGAGAAGAGGGTGGAGGTAGCCAGGCTTAGGGTGGAGGTATCCAGGTCAAACATCTAACTAGGCATAACATTGTCTGGAAGGAAAACGGCGAATGGACTGAAACAAATACCGAATCGCTTGTAGATCCTACTGACACCTACTTTCCTACCTGTGAACCAGTCATATATACAATAAGCTTTCATTAAGAAATTTTGTAACATATGCGAGATTGGAATAGGCAATCAATTCATTTGCCTCATACAAATCTCCTGGGTTCGATGGCATTTATCCTGATGTGATACAAAACGCCTCTGACCTAATAAAACCATGGCTGATAAACATCTTTACAGAATGCTTCAGGAATAATTACGTACCTGTGAGCTTGCGAGGGTCGTGCTTATTATAGGTTAATATTAAGGTTATAGGTGAATTAATCATCTTTCATCCTCAAAATTTACCAAAAAATACTGGCAGCACATGTAGGGTAAGTCTTGTCAATGGCACAACACGCTTACACAAAAAGTAGATCCATAAAAACTGCTTTCCATAGACTTGTCTCTAATATTGAAAAAGCCTTAGGGAACAAATAATACGCTCTACAAGCTTTTATGGACATTGCGGGTGCTTTCAATAATGTATCAACGAAAGCCACTTTAAATAGCTTAGGTGATGTTGACACAGACTCTGTCATATATCAATGGATTGCAAGCCTTTTAAGCTTCAGACAAGTAAGGGTAGAATAGAATGACACAATTCTAACTAGTGAAACATGTAGAGGAACCATGCAGGGAGGTGTTCTCTCACCCCTTCTCTGGTTACTAGTAATCAATAAAACTCTTATTCAATTTGATGGTGAAGCTTCGAAACTAATTGTATATGTAGCTGTTAAAAAATCAGCTGAGCTCGCGTGTGTGGATGAAACGAGAAACTACTGCATAAATTTCTATGTGGATAGCCAAGCAGCCATTAAGGCAATCAAATCATACTGATTACCATCCAAACATAGCCAAACTAGCCTGCAATCACACACTTCGTATGTAGTGGATTATTGGTCATAATGGCATAGAGGTAAATAAGACAATTGATGCTATTGCTAAAAATGGCACAATGTTTTCAGAGGTACAAACGACTGAATTACTCAGACCTGTGAAACAAATATATAAACTTCTGGACGAGCGCATGAGAAGGAAAGCAAAGGAAAGGTAGCGAAACTTAACCACTTGTAGAATACCTAGAATCATGTGTAAACATATATACGAGGAAAAGTACACCGAGGATGCTATATCGTCAAGCCGAAGGAACTGTAGAACATTAATTGATTTATTCACGGGTCACTGTCTGGTCGCATCATATGCGCACAAACTAAACTAGACAATGCAACGAGGCTCATGCAAAGGACACCCAGAATTATCTGCAGTGTAATGGCCCGGCTCTCACCAGAACTCGAAAAAATAGTTAGGGCTGCCAGTTTTACAGGACTGGAGCACTTACATGAAGTTACTGTTGAAATCCTAATAAAATTCATTAATAACACGCGCATTCTAAGCGATGCACCCTATCTTTAAAAAATTAAGACTCTCATCTGCTATCGCAGTGGTTCTCAATGGACTATGCGTGGCCTTATTGGTCTGCCAGCATAACTTAACCTAACCTATGTTTTATATGTAAAATATAAAGAAACGAAGCTAAGCTGTACACAAACGTACTGAAAAAGTCAGTATTGACTGAATCCGTTGTTTTTAATTATTGAATACGTCATAGATTCATAAAACATATATATGCATATAAATGATTTAATATATTAATTACATATTTCATTTCTTGTGTTATGTATTATATAGTAAAATATTATTAATAATTTGAACATTGTACATATATTCTGTTTACTTTAGTCTGTAAAGTAATTACAGTGTTTTTATTTCTATTTAAATTGACCAATTAACCTATTAATAAATTATTATATATAAAATATTTTGGTCAGAAATAAAAGTATTAAATATTTTGTAAAATATTTTTTAAAAAACGGAAATTCTCTTTAAACCTTTGTTATGAACTTAAACAACGACCAAGATGTTAGTTGGCTTGACTCGAACTGAACTAATAGAATCAAACAGAAGCTAACCAAACCAAATCAATTATGCTGAGATTTGCATTCTTAAGATAAGTGCGGTGGTGTTTGTCGTATGTAAGTTGATTCCTATAGGAGAAACCATAAGCGCAATATTGTTCATAAAGTAAACAAAGAATACTGTGTGCAGCTTGACTACAGTGATCATGGCTGAATCAGCATAAACAGTAAGTAAGCTTCAATGCCCTTGAAATAAAGTAAACAGGAAGCGTTACTTTGTGTGTAGGATAAATTCCTAAACAAAACTGTGATATTGCGCTTTGTCTTTTATTTGTCTTGATACAAAATAAGACAAAACTTAATTTGACAAATATGTGGAATAAATCCACATAACACCTCCGCCCTTAAAGAAAGGCAATGACATAGTAATTGACTTTACTTCCAAAAGCAAATCACATCACAACAAACAGGCATGGCCAACCCCAACTTTGACTTCAATTAATCCAAATCAATAACTTTATTAAAGTATATATATAAATATAACAATATTTAAATTTTCATACAGGTTTTGCTTAACATAAATAATAAATTTTTTTTTTATATATGATTAAATAAAAAATTTTTTTTTTATGATTATGTTAACTAATTTCTTTCTTACAGTATATGCTTATCGGATATTTGAAATGTTTTATAATAAATTTACAAAATATTAAATATATTTATTTATATATTTACCATTCATAATTGTATTTATTTTTAAAATTATTGTGTTCAACAGTAGTATATACAACAATATTATTCCTTAAGGGATTTGGCGACTCCTTTTTTACATTAAAACATTTATTAAATATATTTATACATAAATTTCCTTTTATACATTTTACAATAATTATTATCATAATTATCGTTATAAATAATGACATTAATCCGTACCAATATGAGTTGGAATTCAATTTAATAGAATTTAGAGACTTTGATATAAAACTTTTCTGATTATTTATTTTAATACTTAAATCATCAATATTTTTAATATTACTAGGTTTTAGTTTAGATAATAATTCAATTTCTTCTATTTCATTAATCTTTATGTTTAAACAGCAATCATCAGAATAACCAAAATATAGGTCGTTAAATACAGTTTCATTTTTATTATCAGATATTATAATTTTATAATCTACAGTTTCGAACTTACAATTAAAATCAAAATACAATATACCAACTCCATTCAAATATCCTTTTTCTTTAATTTTATTTTGTTTACATTCATATTCATATTTTATTTCATTGGTTACGGCGTACATATATTTATTATCATTTATTTTCATGTATGTCTCTACATTATAAGGTATGTATTTAATTTGACAACGTTTACTGTTTCGTTTCATAAAGTTATTTAAAACACAATTTTCTACAGTAACAGTTGATTCAGATATTAATTCATTAGCCAACAGATAGCTATTATCAACAACTTCGAAATCATTTAAATTATCAAACATGGCAAAATATTCCTTATCCCTAGATATTAAAAAATAATTATTTTCTTTTTCTAATATTACCTGTTTATTCTTCTCAAATATTGGAACTGGTATTACCTGATAGGTATCATAAATGTCCTTTTTGACAAATGGAACTAGAACTATTACAACTATAACCTTCTTGCGTTCAAAAGCTTTAATTTTAGAATACTTTATAATTTGGCTGTATGATTCCAAACTAGGTGTATATAAGAGATTTGGTTCATTTTTACTTTTCAGTAATATATCAATAAATTTTTCTGGACTCAATAACATTGGGTGTATTAATTTTAGTTGCATGAATAAAATGATATCAATTAGCCTTTCTAATTCAAATTCAAGATCTAAACAACTGCTTACTATTTTTAATTCCATTTCTTGCATGTATTCAAATATAGCCATATTTTTACTATTTTCATTGACTGTTCCTATTAATGAGTTAAGTTTATTTATGAATTTATTGGTAGTATTCTGTATATCTTCGAAACTTTTCTTTATGTTTAAGTTTTGTTCATTTAAATTTTGAATAATTTTAATTTCTTCCTTCAACCCTGTTTTTATAAACTCTTCATTATTATTTATATCCATTATCACCTTATTATAATATTCAGCATCCTCACTATCCATAGTACCAAATAAAACTTTAAGCCCTGATCCTATTATATTTAATATTCCTCTCTTGTTTCTATTTCCCTTCAAACTGGACTTAATTCCAAGCATATTATGTACTACATTTAATTTTTTTATTAAATTTTTAGAATGCTGTTTTCCAAAAACAATGATCTCTTCACATTCGTGATAGGAATCTATGCAAGTTTTATCTACATGATCTACTTTACTCCCAAGCCAATTAATTTTATCTTCATAAGAAGTTAGATTTACATTAGTAATTATGGATATGTGACCGTCCACGATTCTGGTTTCCTGTACTTTCTTGAAATAGAAGCTTCCTTTCCCATTAATATCCTCGATTTTAAGAGCGAATATAGCTAGAAAAAAGCTGAACAGTTTAAACAAAATTAGTTTTCAATATATCTTTTAATTAGATTTTTTGAAATTTTTCTTGTTCTACGATTTGTTCTTATAAAGACATTAGCTTCGGTGACTTTTACAATGGTATATGGACCAGTAAAAGTATTTTCTAACTTTTTATTTTTTGTAAGATTTTTCACAACTATCTTTTGACCTACTTCATAATTAGGTGTATCTGTTATCTTTTTATCATAGATTAATTTTGACTTTTCCTTACAAACTGTTGTATTTTCTTTTACTTGCTTTTCAATGTTCTCTATGATAACTTTTATATTATTGACATATCCCCCTATAGTTACTAAATCTAAAGCGTCAATTCCACTCGGTCTATTTCCTTTCCTTCCAAAAATTATTTCGTGTGGTGAAAAAGCAGTGGAGGAATGAGTTGTTGTGTTATAACATAAACCTGCAAACTTCATTGCTTCATCCCAATTCGATTTCTCAAACTCAACTGTATTCAAATATTCTTTCAATCTTCCATGAATTCTTTCTATTGAACCATTTGCTTGTGGATGAGCCACACTAGTAGTAATATGTTTAATCTTAAAGATTTTAGCTAAATCCTTCATTAGTTCATTACAAAACTCTGTACCATTATCTGTTAATATTATTTTTGGAATGCCAAAATAAGTAATCCATTCATTTACAAACGCTTGAGCAACAGTTTCTGCGCTTTTATCTTTAAGTGGTGTAAAACGTACATATTTTGAAAGACTGTCTTGTATACTCAATGCGTACACATTTCCTGCTTCAGATATTGGGTAAGGTCCAGCTAAATCCATGCTAACTTGTTCAAGTGCACTAGAAGCATTTGAAACCAATTGCATAGGCATTCTAGTAGGATGTCTGTCAATTTTACCTAATTGACACTTTTTACAAGCTCTTACATAGTCTGCAACCATATCATTTAAATTTTTCCATGTATATTTTTCTCTAATTTTCGCAATAGTTGCTTTTTGTCCGACATGACCACCTATAATACTATCATGATATTCTTTAATTATTTCTTTCATTTTCTGAGAGTCTGTTACCTCGATCATTTTTCCTCTCTCCTGAACATTTTTCTCAACATTGTTTTTAAAATTTTCTTTAACCGATTCTTTTTCATTATTTTCAATTTCTATTTTCTCCTGAGTATGTTCCGCTTTTTCATATTCTCGTTTACTCTGTTCACTACAACAACTACAACGTTTCTTTTTCTTTTCTTTTCTTGTCACTACTAACACATTTCTACTTAAATGATCAGCTACTACATTTTCAACTCCTTTTTTATATTCTATATCATACATATATTCTTCTAACTTAAGTCTCCATCGCACTAATCTTGATCCAGGGTCCTTTACATTAAACAACCATTTCAATGGCTTATGATCTGTTCTGATCAAAAATTTCTTTCCATACAAATATGGTCTGAATACTTTTACGGCCCAAACAATGGCCAAACACTCTTTTTCTGTTGTGCTATAATTTCTCTCAGCACTATTAAAACTTCTGCTAATAAACTGAATTGGCATATCTTTACGGCCACTCTCTTGTGATAGCACCGCCCCCAGACCTTCGTTTGAAGCATCTGTTGTAACAATGAATTTCTTTTCAAAATCTGGAAATTGCAAGGTTACCACACTGGCTAGGCTATCTTTCAGTTTACCAAATGCATTGTCCTGCTCCTCCCCCCAAAAAAACTCAACTTCTTTCCTAAGAAGTTTATTAATAGGTGCCGCTATTTGACTAAAACCTTTAATAAATCTCCTATAATAATTTATTGCTCCCATGAACGACTGTATTTCCTTAATACTCTTTGGAGGAGACAATTTTACTATCGCCGAAACTTTATCTGGATTAGGTTTAACACCTCGTTCTCCAATAATATGACCCAAATATGCGACTTCTTTCCTTAGAAATTCACACTTATCTGCTTGTAGCTTGAGATTGGCTTTCCTTAGTTGCTCCAAAACATCTCTTAGTTTTTCATTGTGATCAGTTAAATCTTTACCATATACCACAATATCATCCATGTACACAAAACATTTAATTCCTTTTATTCCTATTAGAATGATATCCATCATTCTCTGAAAAATACTAGGTGCATTTTTCAAACCAAATGGCATTCTCTTAAACTCATAATGTCCATGTGGGGTAGTGAATGCTGTTTTCTCGATGTCTTCCTTAGTCATTTTAATCTGATGAAAACCATTTGTTAAATCAAGTGTTGTAAAATATTTCGACATTCCTAATTGGTCTAAAATCTCGTTGATATTTGGTATTGGATATGTATCCGCCACCGTCATTTCATTTAATTTCCTAAAGTCGACTACCATTCGCCACATAGCTTTTCCAGAAGCATCTTTCTTTTTCGGAACCATCCACACAGGAGAATTCCACGGCGATTTAGAATTTCGTATAACATCGTTTTCTAACAATTTCTTCACTTGATTCTTCACTTCCTCTTCATGTACCTTTGGATATCTATATGTTTTCGTATAAATAGGTTTTACTCCTTCTTGTGTTCTTATATCACAAGTTAGTGTTTCCGTGAAACTCAATTTTTCTCCTTCTAAAATGAACAAATCACTATATTCTGAAATCAATTTCCTAATTGATTCATTCTCCTCATCATTCATATGATCTACTCTTAAACTCTTTTGTATACATTCAAACCTATTTCTTATTTGAAAGACTCTCTCTTTCATTAATTTTTCTCTTTTAGGATCCTTCCAACAATTATCATCAATATTATAATCCCTAAGGTCTTCTACCTTCAACGGAAAATCAATTACAACTTTTTCCTCACATTTATTTATAATACTTACTAAGCATTTTCCATTTCTCATTGTACTAATACAATGAGGAATAACAATTTTTTCATCCTCATAACGCGGAACATATACATCTAATCCATTCTTTTTACCTTTCTTAACCTTAATAAAACGAAAGACTTCCATTCTTGGAGGAACAAATTCTTCAAATTTATTACATTGGAGGCTATGTACATTTTTATCAACATAAAATAAATCCTGGTCATAATCTATCTTGCAATTAAAGTGACCTAAAAAATCAGCTCCGATTATGCCATCATATCCATAAACCAAATCATTTGGTATCACGTGAAAATTCCATCTGTAATTATGCGTTTTGCCTTTTAAATTCTTAATTCCTATTCTAATAGATGCATTTCCTATTGTTTCTTCAGATTTTTTGCCTATACCAACTAACTCTATCTTATTAATATTATTCATTTCTTCTATATATGTATATGCATTTAGATTTAATTAAACTAATACTAGCCCCAGTATCTATAAGGAATTTATAAAAGCATTTCTTATGATCTATTATTATGTAAGGACTTTCTTTACTCACATTTAAGGAAAACGTTGCCTTACTTACGTTTTCTACTTTCGAAAATTTTTGTTTCCTTCCGGAGTAACATTCTTCTGTACTACATTTGAGTAGCATTTATTTGCAAAATGTCCTATTTTGCCACATTTATAGCACTTCATAATTTTTTCTCCAGTGCTATTAGTTTGTTCCTTTTTCATGATACATTTTGAAGCAATGTGCCCTAATTTTCCGCAATTGTAGCACTTTATTTGTGTTACCTTAACACTGAAATTTCGTCTCACACTTTGTCTATAATTTATTCTGGATTCTTCATCCTGGGCAAATCTTCCAGCCTCCGACAACGATTGTGGACGACAATTGTTCACATATTGGCCAATTTCTCCATCTAAGCCATTTATAAATGCATTTAAAACGATCTTAGTTTCAATATAATTATAAACAGCTTCTCTAACACTATCATCCTGAGTTTCTATTTTTGCATCAGCTCCCAATTTCCTAGACATGGTTTCCATAAATAATTGGAACTGCCTAACTGTTCGTCCCCCTTGTCTAGTAGATATCAGTTCTCTATATAAAGCTAGTGTACTATCACTGTCTTTATAGTTCTGTTTGAGTTGAGTCTTAAGTTCATTCCAATTGCTTATAACTTTATTTTCTAATATTAATCTTGCGTTTCCTGATATCTGTGACTTTATGTATTTAAATAGGAAATCTTTTTGATGCGGCTTTGCTACGCCTATAGCATCATCGCAAGCGGAGACAAATGTGTAAAGCTCAGTTTTATCGCTTTTAAACTCGGGTATTAATTTTATTAATGTATTAATGTCTACCATCTCTCCTAATCCACTCGAATTGCTAGAATTACCTAAACTACCTGAACTTCCTACATTAACACTGTCATTTGTTGCCATTATGAATTTTATTCAACGTAAAATATTACACGAAATTATTGACAAAAACTATTATTAACTTCTATAAACTCCAATATATATATGTATATATATATTTTCTTTTAACAATATTAATTTATATTGATTTCTATAAACAGCAAAATTTAATTTACTTTCACTTATATGTGTTTTTTTTTTTTATAATTCATAAAACAAATACTGTTACTTATAAAAATAGTAATAATTATCATTAGATAATTTTAGATAATTAAATTTGACATTTAGTACAATAATAACAAAATTTAATATTAAAATTTTGGTACATTACCAGCTAAGTGTAACCCATAACATCAGAATCATCTTCATTTTCGAATTTGCTCACCAGATTTGCTTCTTAATTGCAGAACACCAGATTTCTTCCCGATTTTTTGTATTTCACCACCTTCTCCTTTTTACGTTGAGTGTATTTTTGAACTGCTTTTCTGTTATATAACTTTTCACTATTGTCTTGTCTTTTACGCGATAATTAATTTTGTATATTCTACTTTTTCAGTATATTATAACACATTCAACTCAGCTATTTTTGTTTGTTCCGCCCCTGAACTTTCTGATCTCACTTTATTTCTTGATTGGCAAATAAATATTTTCAAAAGTTAATTTTCTGTTAAATTTTTTAATAGTGCACAGTTTTATTAAAACTTATTGCTTGTTTTTTTATTTTTATTGTCAATAATAATTATCCTTGTTGATAATATATATTTTTTATTCGTTTCAGTTACTCGATAATTAATCCTTTTAACATTTACTCGTACCATATACTAAAACACTCCTTTTAACATTTACTCGTACCGTATACTAATTTTAGTGAATTAAAACACTTTTTAATTAATTTTTTATTTTCAACCGAAAATTCTATCTTTACCGCTGCCACCAATTTATTTTGTTATGAACTTAAACAACGTGTTGTTATTTCGTTGGTTTGACTCGAACTGAACTAATAGAATCAAACAGAAGCTAACCAAACCAAATCAATTATGCTGAGATTTGCATTCTTAAGATAAGTGCGGTGGTGTTTGTCGTATGTAAGTTGATTCCTATAGGAGAAACCATAAGCGCAATATTGTTCATAAAGTAAACAAAGAATACTGTGTGCAGCTTGACTACAGTGATCATGGCTGAATCAGCATAAACAGTAAGTAAGCTTCAATGCCCTTGAAATAAAGTGAACAGGAAACGTTACTTTGTGTGTAGGATAAATTCCTAAACAAAACTGTGATATTGCGCTTTGTCTTTTATTTGTCTTGATACAAAATAAGACAAAACTTAATTTGACAAATATGTGGAATAAATCCACATAACACCTTCTAATAACTTCCTAACTCATAAAAGTCTTTTCCATGCAATAAGATACTTATGTCAATTGAAACGACAAGTTAGTTAAGCAACTTAATAAATAACCAGTGAAAATATGGTTGTTGAGAGATTTTAAAGTGTCTTCGTTTCTTTACTTTCTTTACTTTTTGTTTTATAATAATTTATTATATAATTTTCTTGAAGTATGGAATATATTTCATATATTATGTTATATATATATAATATATATAAAATATTATGTAGTATATCTGCATATAAATTATATTATCAGCAAACAAAAAATTTTTGTCGATAGTAATATGATGATATACGGTACCGGAACATGCGAAGAGCAAAGACTTGCATTTTGAATTGGTTACACACTTGCCACGAGATGAAGCGCAAAAGAAAAGTAATTTAATTCTTTTGTTTTGCGCAAATGAAATTCGTAAAGTGCATTAACTTGTATTGGAATTTCATTTAACCCGAATAATATAATTTCATTGTAATAAACATTTTTATATGAAAAATACTAGGAGAACATAACATTCAGATAGGTTAGTGCTTCGATTAAAATAAGTATAAATACTGTAAAATTTTAATAAATAAATTCAGATTCAACCTAAACAGTGAGTCTCATTGATTTCTTTATGCAAATTGCCTAGTTGCAACATTGGAGATTAAGCATTTAATAGGAGCTTTTGGGAGTAGCTCAGATACACTGGCCAAGGTCAGAATAAAGCATAAGAATATGCCTCATATGCAATTTCTAATGCACGTCGTCCCGAGTGAAACAGATATTTCCGCAGATGGACTGGTAGGAAGAGACGAATTGTGGAACAGGGCCATTTTAGACACAATAAACAAATGTAATAATAAATTTGTTTTGATACACAAATTTATTATATTTGTTTTTATTTTTATCAGATTTTTCTTTCGACTTTATTAGTTTCTTCGAATTGAATTAGCAGGAAGAAATCTGCACATTAGTAGGCATCCGAGAATGCCGAGACAAAAAAATAAAAGTGAGAATTTGGTTTAAGCTGTTCGAGCTCAGTTTCAAATCTGAATTTTATTAACAATTTTCCAAACTATTTATACAAAATATTTTACAATAATTTACAAATATTTTTCTTAATAATTTTTATTGCGGCGGCACTAAAAAGGTTGACCCACGTCTATGCTTAGAAAATATTATGACATATTGAAGTGTGTCATATCGACATGTGCAGAATAGTAGCACAGAAAAGAAAAGTGTCAAATAGCAATTGCATACTTGCTATGACCAAATATTCTACTTGCATTGCGGTGGTTCTTCCGTGTGCGATCGCATTCATATTACATTGGTTAATATAAAATAATTTGTGCATAAGCACTTTCAAAAATACATAACATAATTTATTGTTTGTTTTTGTTTACATTTGTTGCGCTATACACAACACCTCTACCCTTTAAAAAAAAAAATTTATTTATACAATAAAGAAAATTTTTTATGATAATTTGAATTTTGGAAACTTGACATTGACAATTTTTACTTCTTAAAAATAATTTTACAAATAAATGCAATAAATTTATTATAAAATAATTTTTATTTTCTTATAGAGTTTTAGTCACAAAGTGCGCGCAAAATAAATCGCTCCGCAACTTTTAATGTTTTTTATTAAAAAAATGGAACACAGTGATCACAAATTTAATTAAATAAGTTGAGACAGTGACTCTAAATAAAAAGCTAATAAAATTGTGCCTGATTTTAAAAGATAGGTGAAACTTTTATTGAATTTAAAACATTTGTTTTTTATCAAAAAAAGAGTTTAACTTTGCAAAATTATTTTTGTTTTGAATTTTATTTTAATATTTTTCACACACATCTAAAACAGCTGATAGAGACAGCATATAAAGCTTGAAAGCTTCACATAAATAAAGAAAAAAAGTGTTGTAAATTGACTCTGAAATTATACCAATTGCAATTCGCTTATCGTGTAATTGTGTAATTTTTTAATAAAATCTTTTAATTTGTTTTTTCTTTTTGTATTCTTTTATATATTTTTTATATTTTATATAAAACGACTGCACAAATTTTATAAAAACATTTCATGCCTATAAATAGAACACCACCTCCAGTAAAAGAAGGTGGTACACACCAATTAAAAAGTGAAAATTCACCAGCAGATGTTGGAACTAAACAAGTTCAAAGTTTAGAAAAAATGAATAAACAAAGTACAGACATTGCGACTTTACTAAAGGTTTCTCAGCGAGAACGAGCAGGATCTATGAGCGAAATCCATTACGCCAAAATTGATTTTCCGTGCAGAAAAGAAGAATAGAACGAAGTTAAAGGTAGTAAAAGACTTAGAGACAGTCCTGAAAAAATGAAAAAACCAAAGCAACAAAAATTGAACTACTGGCTCAGTAATTCGAATAGATTTGATGGACTGGTAGTGGAAGAAAAAGAAGACCAACCTGCTAAACAAGAGGAAAAACCGCTTAAATCACCACCAATTTTTGTAGATAAAGTTGAGGACGTTCGCCCACTTTTAAATCTGCTTAACGAAATTGCAAATAATAAATATGAAATGAGAGTGATTTCATCTACTCGGGTTCGTATACAGCCCGGTGCACCGGAAATTTATTCAAAAATCGTTAAAATGCTAGAAAGTAAGAACACGGAATTTTATACATACAAACCTAAAAATGAAAGGAGCTTTAAGGTCATATTAAGAAATATGCATCCCTCCGTCGATATTGGGGATATAAAAACAGCTCTAGAAGAATTTGGACATGCTACTACAAATATATGGAATATGAAACATCGCCACACAAAAAGGTCCCTTCCAATGTTCGTTGTAGAAATAGAGCAAAAACCAAATAACAAAGATATCTACAACATTAAAAGCTTACTCCACAGTCGAGTTACCTTTGAGCCACCCCATTTCAAACGTGAGTTACCTCAATGCTCAAGATGCCAACACTATGGCCACACTAAATCAGGATGTAGAAGACAACCCAAATGCATTAAGTGTGCTGGTAATCACGCATCGGCTGACTGCGAAAGAAAATCCAGAACAAATGATGTTAAATGTGTTCTTTGTGAAGGTAACCACCCAGCAAACTACAAGGGCTGCTTAGTGTATAAAAAACTGCAAGCGTCTACTTTCCCACCACTTAAAAAAAAATTTCTAAAACCTGATGCTGAATTTGTATCCTCAACTAATCAGCATCAAGAACAACACGAAAAACAGCAAACTTTCGCTCAACCTGCACGCGCTCAACCAGGTCAAACTACTCCAAATAAAAACTCTCAGCAAACTTACGCTCAAGTTGCTGCCAACCAAATAGATCAAATTTCTTCCAATAAGAATAATCTTCACAGCGATGCATTGGTGAGTGAAATGAAAGAAATGATGAAACTAATGCGGGAAGTAATGAATCAAATAACTACCATGACAAATCTTTTAGTAAGTCTTGTTTCTAAACAAACCATATGCCCATAAAGCTCGTCTTATGGAATGCCAATGGGTTGTCAAAACATTCCTCTGAACTGAGATTATTTCTATCAAAAAATAACGTAGATGTATTATTAGTTTCAGAAACTCATTTCACAAAAAAAAGTTTTTTTAAAATTCCATCCTATTGTTTCTATCAGTCTCCGCATCCGGACGGAAAAGCTCATGGAGGCTCTGCAGTATTAATTAAAAGAACACTTAAACATTATGAATGCACTCACTATAGCACTGATGAAATTCAAGCCACAAATGTTATGATCGAGGACTCAGTCGGACCAATTCTTATATCTGCCATATATAGCCCACCAAAACATAATGTGAAGGAAGAAATCTACACAAAATTTTTTTCAACATTAGGGAATCGATTTATAACTGGTGGCGACTTCAATGCGAAAAATATATTCTGGGGATCACGACTAACCACAACAAAGGGACGTGAATTATACAAAGCAGTGAGACTCTTGAAACTTAAAGTTTTTTCCACAGGAGAGCCCACATACTGGCCATCAGATACAGATAAAATTCCTGATCTTATTGATTTCTGCGTTACGAAAGGCTTCCTTTATGAACATGTGCAATGTAAGACCAGCTTAGAGTTATCATCGGACCATTCACCAGTGATTGTAATAATAGATAAAGACCTTAGAAACAAGATCCAAAAATGTCAATTATATGTACAACAAGCAAACAAATTGGACTATATTTGAAACAATGTTGTCATCGTCTCTAAACGTCAAAATGCCACTAAAAACTGAAGAAGATATAATTGAAGCGACTGAATACCTAACCAGATCTATTCAAGAGGCAGCATGGGAAGCTACTCCTCCTCCAAAAGTCTATATGAAGAATCTAGTAATGTATACTGGGGAGATCACAAAAAAACTAAAGGATAAACGAAATGCTAGAAAAATATGGCATCGTACCAGATTTCCTGAAGACAAGAGGAAACTTAACAAAATTATTAAAGATCTTAAGACTCTGCTGAAACGACAGACGGAACAAAATACGCAGAAGTTCTTACATAGCCTCGACACGTCTCACTTATCTCACTATTCTCTATGGAAAGCAAATAAAAAAGTAAATAATACAATAGATTATCGACCCCCACTTAAAAATACAGATAATACTTGGGCGAAAAAACCGTCTGAAAAAGCTCAACTTTTCGCAAGCCATCTAAAAAACGTTTTTATTCCACATGATATGACTGGCGATTCAGAAATAGATGTCAATGTTTCCAAATTTTTAGAAGAAACTCAACAAATGGAGTTACCAATTAGGAAATTTAAAAAACGAGAAATAATTTCTACAATTAAATCTCTTAAAAATCAAAAGGCACCTGGTTATGACCTCATAACTGCTGAAATTCTTAAAAAACTTCCAGATGTTGCTTTAATATTTATTACTCATCTTTTCAATGCATCCTTGTTAAAAAGTTTCATCCCTGATCAATGGAAAGTTGCCAAAATAAAGATGATACTAAAACCAGGGAAACCAGCTGAAGATGTAAAATCCTATCATCCAGTAAGTCTCCTTCCCATTTTTTCAAAAGTTCTTGAGATATTTTTAAAACGTCTTATGCCGGTAATTGAGTCGAAACGAATAATTCCGAACCACCAGTTTGGATTCAGAAGAAAACACTCAACCATTGAGCAAATTCATAGAATTGTTGAAAAAATACAGACCACTTTCGAACGAAAAGAATACTGCTCAGCAGCGTTTTTGGACATATCTCAAGCGTTTGATCGAGTATGGCACCAAGGACTTCTTTACAACTGTAAAAAGCTTCTGCCACTTAACTATTATACGTTCATAAAATCGTATCTATTGAAAAGACTCTTTTATGTCAACAATGAAAATGAAATGTCTTCTCTACATGATATTAGAGCTGGAGTACCACAAGGCAGTGTACTCGGTCCAACCCTTTATCTGCTTTTCACATACGATTTACCGAAGACGGTAGGAATTGTAACCGGCACATTTGCAGATGATACACCTATCCTGGCGAGTGCAAACGATCCCTCTGTAGCCTCATTCAAACTACAAGCTGGTCTTGATCGTATATCAAAATGGTTGCAGTATTGGCGCATGAAAGCAAATGAAACAAAATCTACTCATGTTACATTCACAATGAGAAAAGACACCTGCCCGGAAATTAAACTTAATAATATAATAATTCCGCAATCAAATAGCGCTAAATACTTGGGCATGCACTTAGATAGACGTCTGACATGGAAAACGCATATTTTTAACAAAAGGAAATCCCTTGGGATTCAATACAGAAAAATGTTTTGGCTACTAAATAAAAAATCTTCAGTATCCCTAAAGAATAAACTTATTTTATATAAAAGTGTGCTAAAACCAGTATGGACCTATGGCATTCAATTATGGGGAACAGTCTCAACATCCAACATAGAAATTCTTCAAAGATTTCAATCTAAAACTTTACGAGAAATAGTAAATGCTCCATGGTATGTAACTAACATTCAAATCCATCGGGA
>NC_051846.1:135174754-135178202 GCF_002237135.1 Teleopsis dalmanni | reverse complement strand
TCCTGCACGTCTTCAATGTTTTGATCGTACAGAAGGATGGGCGATTGATTGCTTGCTTTTGTTCTCAGTGTTTTTGTCTTTGAGGCGTTAATTTTTAGGCCGACTTTATATGACTGCTCACATACGTTATTAACAAGAGTTTGCATATCAGTGTGTCTGTTTGTTAACAATACTACATCGTCTGCATATTCAAGATGACCAAGCTTTTGATTCAGCTTCCAACCAATGCCGATTGGGCTTTCTTCTACAGCTTCTAAAACGACATCTAGGACTGTGATAAACAGTAACGGTGAGAGGGCACAACCCTGTCGCACTCCACTGTTGCAATTAAAGCTGTCGCTAAGAGTACCTTCATGTAAAACTCTACTCGTGGCCCCTTCGTAGCTCTTCTTGAGAATATTAATGATCTTATTAGGGATACCTTTAGCGTTTAACGCCATCCATATGTAACTTCTCTTAAGCGCGTCGAAAGCCTTTTCAAAATCAATAAATGTTAAATACAAGGTTGCATTCCATTCTGAGGCTTGTTCAATAAGTATTCTAATCGTGTTAATTTGGTCGATGCATGAGTGCCCAGGGCGAAAACCTGCTTGAGTTTTATGAATAAGCTCGTTTAATGTTACGGCGATTCTTTTTAATATTATTTTGTTGAAAATTTGGAAAACTGCTGGTATTAAAGAAATTCCCCTCCAGTTGCTGCATTTCTTTCTATCGCATTTTTTCGGCAGTTTGACGATGATAGACTCCTTCCATTCGAGAGGGAATGACTCTAGTTCCCAGATTTTCTCAAACAAGCGGAGCAAAAGTTTGGACACAGCATTGGGGTCTGCCTTAAAACACTCTATTGGTAAACAATCATTACCTGGTGCTTTACCACTTTTCATGCTAATGATTACACCTCTTATTTCGTTAACGCTAGGTGCACTTGTATCTATTTGTCTGTTAGGATTTAGATGTCTTCGTATTGTGAGCTCGCCACTTTCGTTGTTTATGATATTTAGGGTTTTCTCAAAATGTCTTTTCCATACTTCTGCCTGCTCGTTCTTAGCAAACACCAGCTGTCCGTTTTCATTTTCAATTGGAGCGCGGCTTTGGAAAGATTTTCCACCTAGTTGTTTCGTTAACTTAAACAGCTCCTTCATGTCGCCCTTTTCTGATGCTGCTTGCGCTTTCATGCTTAGTTCAACGTAATAGTTTCTCTTGTCGCTTTTGACTGCTTTCTTGATCTGCCTGAGACTTCTGTACGTTATGTTGTATTCGGCTTTTTTAAATGGATCTGCCTCGCTTAACATTTTCGTTTTAACGCACCTTCTTTGAGCAATGAGCTCCCAAGAGTTTGCCGACAACCATTCCTTTTGCTCGTTTTTACGGTAGCCCAGTGTGTCCTTGCAGATCTCTTCGAGATTTGTTTTAATATGAAGCCACGTTTCCTCAATAGAAGCATCCTCTATCAAACTGACGTTGTTAATACGTTCGATCATTTCATTCTTTACCGCACCAACATTAAGCTTTGTGGTATTATACGTGCGCCGTGTATGCTGCGGGTGTTCATACCTATGTTTAGGTATATTAAATTTCACTTCGGCCACCACTAAATAGTGGTCACTGTCGTTATCAGCGCTTCTTTTGTTTTTGACATCACATAGAACTTTACTCCATCGTTTTGAAATGCAGATATGATCAATTTGACTTTCGAAGTTGCCAGCGGAGGACTTCCAAGTGACCTTGTGACACGTTTTATGAGGAAATAGGGATCCTCCAATCCTGAGATCATAATTCATACAAAGTTCCAAAAACAGCTCCCCATTCTCGTTACATGTTCCAATACCATGAGAACCCATTACAGTTCGATACTCTGAGTTATTTCCGCCAATTTGGGCATTGAAATCGCCCATAAGAATAATTACATCGGTTCTAGGAATTTCAGAGAGCGTTCTTTCTAGCGCACCGTAAAAAACTTCTTTTTGGTCAAGTGGACTATCTTCTGTTGGAGCATAGCATTGTACTAGAGACATATTGAATTTCTTTGCGCGAAAACGTACTACTATTATTCTTTCGGATATAGCTTTCCAGCATAAGATTGAGTGCTTAACATTTTTTCTTACGTAAACTGCAACGCCTCAGATGTGAGGGTCTTGTTCGTCGGGCATGCCGGAGTACATAAGTACACCTCCCTTTTGGTTTGTGAATTCACCTGTACCATTCCATCTGACTTCACTAATGCCAATTACGTCTATTTTAAACCTATCGCATTCAGCGGCTAACGTAGCTATTTTTCCTGCTTGAAACAGAGTTCGCACGTTCCATTGTCCAAATCTTGTCCTTTTTACATTCCTTAAGTCGGTATCGTTTTGGTCAGGCCGGTTTCTATTTCTTGTGAATACTTGAATCTAATGTTTTTCAGCCGCCACGAGTGATTAACCGATAGCTGCCAAGATCGGTGGTAGGGCTGCTACCTTTCTTTAATTTCGTCAATCACCATTTGGCCTCCGATCCTGCCATGATGTAAATGTGCAGCTAGCATTTCCTCTAGACAGCAGATGGAAGAGTTCAGATATCCCGCCGAACACTCGGTCGCCAGAGCCTCATTAGTGAAAACAGGGAACACCGCGGGAAGGTTGAGGTTGACGTTAACTCAAGAGAGGCTATTTGAGACGCGTCTTGAGCCTTGTCTTGTGTTCCAAATATGGAAATCCAAATAGCCAAGCGCATATTGAAGTAATAAATTATGCGACCGAATATTGTCACAAAGAAATGACACAAAGTCAAGTCAAATTACTTAACTCGTAAAATATTTAAAAGTGGCTTTTTAGGAAACCTAAAAATTACACATAGACGGAAACTTAAGTGTTTTGGGTAAATGTGTCATGGTAATTACCGCACACAGTACATTGTGTATGGTCGCGGTTAATATAATAATGCATCCTTACCCATTAAAGAAAAAATTTAATGGTTAATTTAAATGAAAAAATTTTTTAATTGACCAACGGTGATAAGTAATTAATTACATTTATAATTATAATAGTGTGTACAAAGTATTGTTATATTTGTTTATACATTTAGAAGAGATTCGATTTATACATAAAATATAATATAATATTTGTGACGACTAAATTTTTTGAATAAATTTTAGTCACACAATACGCATTTCACACGTTCACATTCTTACACGTTTCACAAAATGCTGACGTCAAAGATAACTATAATTAAATAAAATTTGATGTTATGTACTCCAACATATCTAACATATGCTATACATACCTTGAAATACCCTGACGAATATTGATTTTAATTAATATAGTTCGAACTATATTAATTAAAATAAATTTAAATTATTTTCCCGAACTGCATGAAACACATTTTAGTAAAAAAACAAAGCATAATCAAAACAAAAATAGAAAAAAATGAGAAATGTCATTTATTAATTTGCTTTGTGCATTTCGGTTGA
>NC_051846.1:135159676-135174654 GCF_002237135.1 Teleopsis dalmanni | reverse complement strand
TTTTTTTTTACTTTTGATTCAAATTAATATATAAATTCTACTTACAAAGTAAATATTTCCACTGTGATACTTCTTTTAGAAGCAATTAAAAAAAATTAATTTATCAGTTGTCGTTTACGTTGCTCATACGCACCATAATACCATTAAATCAATTTTCGGAGAAAAACTATACAAAAATTTTCACTTTTTATTTTTAAACCTGCGCAACAAGTATCCGGACTTTGTTGTTTGTTAACTACTCCTTAAGTAATAGACCTTTTTCAAAAAATTTTTTTTGTTATTTCTTGACATATGGTACAAATTTGAACGCCATCTGTCAATTAGTTTGTTTACAGCAGCTGTTAATGTGAAACTACCTCAAGTGCATTTAGCGATTTTTACTATAGAAAATTCTTGTTGTACGCGATTTTTTGACCAAACACGGCACCACTGTCATTGCTTAGGCACCATATTCGCCAGATCTAGATCCGTTTCCTGTTCCCGTAACTCAAATTGCTTCTTCGTGGTAAGCGTTTTGAGTCGATTGAATCGGTAAAAGAGAATTCGCTGAAGGAACTAAAAGCCATATCTTCACGGGCCTACGAAAAGTGTATGGAAAATTGGGTAAAGCGTTGGCATATGTGTATCGCTTTAGAAGGAGCATATTTTGAAGGAGATAAGATAAATTTGGAATAAAATTTAAATTTGTGTGTTTTATTTACAAAATCCGAGTACTTTTTGAGCAGAAGATAAAATATTGACATTTTAAATTAGTTCCACATCATTTCTGTTTTTAAATTATGATTTTTAACATAATTAAACCGTTCAATAAACTTTTTTCTTATATACCATAGATGAATTAAAAAGTTGATTAGTTTCATAGTAGCCGAACTACCCAAAAAACTGCAGCACATAATCACACCTACCTTTTTCGGTGGAAGATAGCAAATATATTACTTATATGAACTTATATGAGCTTATATGACACTAAAGTTAAAGAGCCATCAAAGCAAAACATTGTTGTACCAAACGGTCGTGAGCGGGTATTTTTTATTTGCTCAGGTATTTCTCGCTTGTTGGATCTTATTGTTCCAACAATGGTCAACTTATATGGCTCTTTTAGGAAGCTCTTTGCTAGTTGTACGAAGGTGAACCAATTATCGCAAGTGATGTTGCGACAGGTACCATGTATTGGCCTTTTTAACTCCTTCACGAAGTATTCACCTAATGGCATCGTTGAAGTTGTGTAACGATACGGATTTTCCCGTTTCGTTATACCATAGGCTTAAAACCGCCACTGTGTCAGACGATTTTTAATATATATTTATGTAGGTTTTACTTAAGTTTAATTTAGTTTAGTTTATTTATTTTTCACATTGATTTCGCTTAACTTATTAATTTTAATTTTACTACAATAGTTTGTTTATTATTTCATTTCCATTGGTCTTTCTTTACATTTTATACAATATTGTGAAATAGGGTTCTACTCGCGCTCTTAGAATTATTTTGACACAGCCACTTTGTACGTCTTGTTGCTATCGCTGCTGCTCACACACTGACTGTAAGAAAATTTACTTCTTCGCTCTGTTCTTTCGCGCGCTGTCAAGCTCAGCGAGGGTTGCCCTGCGCTCCAAAACAAATAAAACCTTAAAGCTATTATTACTTATCCTACATTCTCGGCCAGCCTGACAGAAGTTCGCCCCGAACATTCCTATTTGCTTGAAGCTTCCCAGCGCTTCATATATTCGGCTACCGTAACGGTACTGCCGGTTCCCTCGTGGTCACATACCTTTGAAACTTTATACCTTCCGTGGTTCAGAACCGCGGTAATCCTATAAGGTCCAAAAACCTTCGGTCTTAATTTCAACGCTACTCCATACTGAGTTCTTTTTATCGCGACTAAATCCCCAATTTTATACATAATTTCTTTCTTCTGTTTCGAATTAAACGTCTTCCTATTCTCTTCCTGTATACGTTTAATATTTCCCTTAGCTTCCTTCCTTATTTCATCTCTTTCAGAGTCTAACTCTAGTATAAACTCTTCTTCTAAAAGTTTTCTCAAATCTTTATGATAGCATGGTTTCATTTCTAAGCCTGTAAGAATACGAAACGGGGTGAATTTGGTGCTACGAGTCGGCGTGTTATTAATTAACTGTTGAACTCGATCGACATGTTTATTCTATAGATCTGGCTTTTCTTGACATATCTTAGATAAAAGCGATACAACTATTCTATGGACCCTCTCCACCTGACCATTTCCCCTAAGTACACCAGTCGCTATTAACAAGTGTTGAATGTCGTTCTCTTGACAATACTCCTTGAACACGTCGGCCGTAAATGCCGTGCCACGGTCAGTTATAATCCTTTCGGGATTACCGAAAACTGATGATTGCTTACGCAAAATATCGACAACTGTATCGGTACCTAAGTTCTTAGTTGGGTATAACCACACAAATTTGGAAAAGGCGTCTACAATCACCAAAATGTGATTATATTTCTTCCGGGTGGCCTCTAAAGGACCCACATGATCTAAATGATACGTTAATAACGGACGATCTTCTTTGTCAATAGGCTTAAGGAAGCCTTCTTTCTTACCGGACTTTGCTGACATGACTAAACATTCGACACAACCTTGAATAATTTTCCCTACTTTTGAGCTTAAGTGAAGAATGAAATATTCTTTTTTCACAATCTCTTGGGTTTTCTTGGCAGCGAAATGCCCTTGCCTATGCGTAATGAACGCAGTATACTTTCTAGAATTCAGATCAACTGGGACATGGAAGAAACCATTCTTAAGGTCGAGCGTTGTGAAAACGTTTCCCTTTTGCAACCTATCGAGTACGTCCTCCATAAGCGGCATTGAAAAATGATCTCTGACTATCTTTTTATTTAACCTTCGGTAGTCGCAACAAAGGCGCTTAGTACCATCTTTTTTTGAAACTAGGACAATAGGGGTGGCGTATTCCGAAGTACTTGGTATGATGATACCTTCTTCTAACCAGATTTCAATTTGCTTCTCTATATACTGCTGATTCTCATATGAAATACGCCGTGCTCTCTCATAAACTGGGATATCGTCAGTAAGAACGATTTTCATAGAAACTGGATGACTGCCCGGCCGACTAGGCTTATAACTCTCAACTACATCTTTGACCTCTTTTTGTACGTCTGGGTGCAGGTGCGATACTTTCAAATCCAATCCACCCATCTGGTATTCCCCCTCTACCATCAAACATAGACTTTCGAATTCCTTTTGAATTTTTTCCGTCGACTCGGTACAAGATTTTACATCCTTCGATATATTTAAGAAGGTTGGCCCCTTTTTTGAAAGATGAATATTAACAAAATCAAGAATATCATTGCCTATAACAACGGAATAATTAACATCGTCAGCTCTCGTGATATGAAAAGTATTTGTCAACTTAAAGTTATCTGCAGCAATTTCTGCTAACACACTGCCTACTCTGAAATACCGGCTTTGAGTAAGATGTCCTCACGCAACAGACATACGTCGCTACCGTTATCAATGAGTGCTACCATTGGTACCCCATTGATTTGAACAACTTTACACTTTTTATGATTCATGTAGTGCTCTACATCTTCTTCAATACTATTTATATTTTGAAATCTAGACTTTGTTGCTACTTCTTTTTTTTCGACTTTAACTACACATTCGAATGAGCGGTGACCTGTGCCACCACATTTAAAGCATTTAATATCTTTACTAAAACATTCTTTTGCTAAATGGCTACTATCGCCGCATTTATAACATTTGCGGATGTCTGTCTTGACCCTCTTATACTCCTCAAGACCTTTCTTTACCTTTTCCGAATCAACGCTACTACGGAGAGGTCCTCGTATTTTTTCGTAAACTGGGATTAACGTCTTTAGGTGGGCAATTGATGTTGCCTGATACAGGATGCTTTTATTTTGGCGACTGTCGTTGATACCGTTTATAAAGTATGTCACTAACTTTGCTCGTCTATACTTATAGTGCAACTAATTTCTTGTAAGCTATAGAGGTATTCGCGTAACGTTTCGTTATTTCTCAACCGGCGGCTTCTTAAAAGTTGCTGCACTTCTGCATCTGAAATGTTTTTTTTAAATTCACTAACGAGTGCCACCTTCAAAGATGACCAATCTTTAATGTTCGCTTGACAGCGGATAAACAACCTTGCAGCACCTTTCAGTAAGTGTTTACCATATACGTATTTTTGGATGTTATTCCAATTGAACGTAAAAGAGTTCTCTTCGAATTGTTGTAACCACTTCCTAACATCTTCACTATCGCTACCAGAGAAATTAGTGAAACTTTCTTCGACATCTTTTAAAGTGAAATAACACTTTCCTTGCTCAACTACATTGCAAGGGTCACTGTGCTCTAAACTTGTCTCTTCGACTTCCCCTTCATCTTCAACCAATTGTAGATGAATTAAAAATCTGTTCTGGAGCTCAAGTTTTCTGCCTGTAGTAACAAGACCCGCCTCCCTTAGCTTGTCGCGCAATTCACCGACCCTGAGCAGCATCACAGACGCGACGTCCATTATTCTGGCTTTGACAAATTAATGTTAGCAAAATATATTACGAAATATCTTAATATGGTTACCAATAATTAGTAATTAATAAATAACAATTGACAATAATTAATTAATAGTCCTTAATTCAATATTACCGAGTACTATTACTCTTTTGATTTTAAATGTATAAATGTTTTCAAGTTTTTTTTCTGCACAAGTTATATCAAACAACACGATCGTTTAGTCTATTACTCTACAAAAATTAATTAAAAATTAAATAAAATAATTATGAGAAAATAAAATGGGATAAAGCTCCTTTTGCTTTTCGTCCTTCTGGTCCAGTGATCAATGCTTCAGTTTGGTTTCTCCTACTACTTATTGAGTTGAGTTGTGATTATATTTTTTTTTTGTTTTGACTTACGGTTTCACTCCCAACTGTTTCTGCAGCTACCCTCGGTAGTCACTGCTTTCTCACCAGCTTTGACTTGAGTTCAACACGCACAACTGCTACTACGACGATATTTGCACGACTGCTACTCTGACTTGACTTCAGCACGAACAACTGCTACAACAACGATATTCGCACAACTGCTACTCTGACTTGACTTCAACATGAACAACTGCTACTACAACGATATTCGCACAACTGCTACTCTCTGTTTTCACTGCTTCCCACCATGTGCACAACTACTTGCGTTCACTATACAAGCATTTGCACTACTCTCCATACACGATATACATACAACTCTATCTCGTTTGTTTCTGCAGCTACTCTCTGTTTTCACTGCTTCTCACCGCGTGCACAACTACTTGCGTTCACTATACAAGCATTTGCACTACTCTCCATACACGATATACATACAACTCTATCTCGTCTGTTTCTGCGGCTACTCTCTGTCTCGTTGCCGCCTCGTTGATTTGTTGCTTGTTGCTTTAACCGTACAAAATAAATGAAACGAAAACTCAGCGTGCACTTGAATGGTAGGCTGCAATTTGGTGACTGTAAAACCCGTTCGCACTATTCACTGTCTCGTTGCCGTCTTGATGCTTGTTGCTTTAATCATACAAAATAAATGAAACAAAAACTCCGCGTGCACTTGAATGTTAGCCTGCAATTTGATGACTGCAAAAAAATTTCGCACTATGTACAAGATTTCATACTACAATCCGGGTTTTCAATATAGTGATTGAACAAAGATAAATTCCCGGACGAGCCCCCAAAAACTTGTAGGTTTTACTTAAGTTTAATTTAGTTTAGTTTATTTATTTTTCACATTGATTTCGCTTAACTTATTAATTTTAATTTTAATACAATAGTTCGTTTATTATTTCATTTCCATTGGTCTTTTTTTACATTTTATACAATATTGTGAAATAGGGTTCTACTCGCGCTCTTAGAATTATTTTGACACAGCCACTTTGTACGTCTTGTTGCTATCGCTGCTGCTCACACACTGACTGTAAGAAAATTTACTTCTTCGCTCTGTTCTTTCGCGCGCTGTCAAGCTCAGCGAGGGTTGCCCTGCGCTCCAAAACAAATAAAACCTTAGAGCTATTATTACTTATCCTACATTTATTTTATATGTTGACATACAATGCCACTGAGTGATCATACAAGACACACTCCCTTCTTAGAAAATTGCGCCGTCTTTTATATGCATCCTCTTGAACTTTATGTGCAAAGTACACAAAGCTTTGAGTTTCTCTTAGTTAAACTTAATGCACTTTAACACTTTTGCACAAAAGCTTCCTTGTGCATCTTTTTGCAGCGAATTGCATTTTGACGTTTTTGACGTTTGCAAATGTTTGTTTACATTTTTACTTTTTACATGAAAGCGCCGGTGTTAGTAATTTTATCGTGTTTTTTTTTAAATTATTTATAATTTAATTTTATAATTATGAAAAATTATTTATTAATAAATTATTTAAATAAATTTGCGGGGATGAACAAAGAAGGAATGTATTTATTATTTTATTAAGATATATTTCTCTATTTATTACAAATTTATTTTCTCTTAATTTCAGATTGCTTCACGTGTTGCAGTTGCGTGCAGGCTGGGTGGCTTTTTGGTAAGTAGTTTCTAATAACTATGTTAAATGTTAATTCCTCTATTTTAATTTCAGATTTCTTCGAAATTTATTTAAATTTATGTAGGTTGGAAATTTGTGCAAAATTTTCATCCTTACAGTTGTTGTTGTCTTGTCCAAATATGGCAACAATGTACCTATCTCCACTATAGGTTGTATTGAATAACTCAATAGCTGACAAGTGATTGCCCTTCAATACTGCGGTCAAAGTCAGTATGCTAAGAAGAGCACCAATTTCAAGACAATTTGTATCTGCGAACGTTTTGCTTGTCAAATTAGTTGTTCGTATTAGAGATATCTCTGCATCTGTCCACTAAACTATTTCTGATATTATTTCGTCAGTAAAAAAAGCAGTGAAGGAAGAAATCGGATCACATAAGGCTTTACATGCTCTTGTGAGACCTCTTATTATTCGAACACCATTCATCGATAGAACTCTACCGGCATTTATTCCCTTCGAGGTAGTCCCGCAATATTGGCTTTTGCTTCTTGATGTTGGCTGAAGTACTCTTACTATCCTGCTGTCTAAAGACGACCCATTATTGTTGGTTTCTTCGTGTTCCGGGTCTGGCGATATATTTTCGCGATTTTCCTGTACATTAAGATCTTTATCTTTTGCGTCTTTTTTGATATTTTGGAATATCATTTTCCGATACCACATCTTCTCTTTCACTCTCATTTTCGGTTGAGCTACATTCATCCAGATATGTCAGATAAGTAGCTATTTGCGTGTCGTCTAATATTTCATTACTTTCCATTTTGCTTTTATTTACACTTACATGTACTGAATTTAAATAAAAAAACACAATACCTAATAATCACTCAAAAATTGTACAAGTAGCACAAAACATAAACATACATCTCGTAGACGTATGGCTTGGCAGTATCTCAATATATACAAATTTTACCACCGAAAATCAACTACCACTGGTAACGACTGAGATAAATGCAAATATGCATACGTTGTGAAAACATTTGTGAGAGAGAGAGAGCAAAATGTAAAAAGATCGTACGCCTCACAGACGTACATTATGAAAGCAAGGTTGAACTTATTATATTTATATATTTATACCGCAGCACCATACTGCAGCCGAGTAATGTACTCTCTTTTACGGTAATGTTTTTAAATACCAAAAAAAAAAATTCAAAAAGTTTTATCTTAAACCAAAATAATAAAAAATAAACAACACAAAAATTTTATTCAATTTATTTATGCTAATTTAAAGCACGGCAAGTGCTTTGGTTAATGTTACTAATTAAATAAAAAAGTGACAAAAAACCTGGAACTAGAGCACTTAAAGTTTGTGTAGTCTCGTCTACTCGTCTACATGGTTAGTCATCGCTTCTAATTTGATAGGCACGAGTTCTAAGCCTGGCACTTGCAGCCCAAACAAATTATATACGAACTATGGTATAAACTAATTAAGAAATTCGATTATTTTCTAGAACCACTATTGATGAGAACTTGGCAATATTCGAAACAGCTTTGTATGGTCAGCCAAATTTCAATAAATTGAATAAAATTTTTGTCTTTGTCCTTTCTTTCTTTGCTATTTGAAAACCCTTTAAATTTTAAAAATTAAACAACCGAATAACCATTTAAAGAAACAAAATTAGCATTTATTTTTAAAAATATTCGTACAGTTTACACTTTGCCAATACATTATTAACAGCAGTTTTATATTATTTAAACCATACTTTTTGATTTCATTTGCAGTGAAATTCGGTGATAAATTTATATAATTTTCCTATATGCAAGAATTATTGTTTACTATGTTGCGAGTCGTTTTCTTCTTGTTCCTTTAACTTTCCAACACTTTTTTCCTAGAAAAGATAATATTCAGTAAGGTACATTCATTTTGTTTTAATAGGTTAACCAAAAATACTTTGTATTTGCCCTGTTTGAACTCCTTGTCAGTTTCTTGTGGGCTGTCAGATCCATCAGTTGTTTTAATAAATGATGAATAGAAGGATGAGAAACTTGAGCCATCCATATCGTCGCTATTACCATTACTATCAGTATTTGGCTAAAATATACAAAACAATGCATTTAATATTTAGCACTTAATCAAATAAATAATTTCACACTATTTTTATCAAATACATAGTTTCTAAAGAGTGCTTTTGGGTGATTCTTTTACTAACCGGACGGATTTTGGCAAAAAATTATCTCATGATCTACGATTTGGCTGAAATTTTAAATTTTTTATAAGCGCCTTTTATAAAATAAGAAGACCCGTATCTCGGGAAAAGATTTTGCGAAATTTTTCCTACGAGATATGGACCCATGGGGTTTTGAGAATTGGCATTGTAGACATATTTTCAAATGGGTATATCTCAAGTTCTATAAAAGATAGAAACTTGAAATTTACAGTGCTTCAAAGATAATTGATTGTACTTTTGTGAAATTGTTTAAGCAATTAAAATTTTTTTTTTTCTCCCGCAAAACACATCAAGCACATGCGTACTACATTTCCATTGAATGAATTTTCAAAGAATATGCTACAAATATTCTTATATAATGTTATATTAAATTCTATATACTTTTAAAAATTTATTTATCCTTCATATCACACCAAACATATACACACGAATTTTCAGTAAAAAAAAAGGATCATGTCACACAAATTTTTTTTTACTCAACAAGGTGTCCGAGTTGTAAAAGAATGACCCTTTTACAATACAAAGTATGAAAATCGTATTTTTTAAAATTTATATTCCAAAGTAAGAGTTATTCTTTTTCATTCTGCATATTTTCTATAATAATTTGTCTTAATAAGATTATTGTGAATATGGAATATATGAATATGGTATCTAAAGTGGCCCTTAGACAGCATCACGTGTTGTAACGACACTTTTGGGTGACGTTCAAAATTTTTAGTTTTGCTGGGGTATCCTCAGCCGTCGTCCAGAGTCGAGACAATTTATTTATAGTTTCGCTGAGACGTTGTTTTAGAAGAAAAAAAAAAGTTGTTTTATATATATAAATTTATATATCTTTATTTATTCCATGAAAACTTATGATCTAACAAAGTTTAATTAACCAAATTCCAAATAAATTATTTAGCCTATAATAAGTGATTATTCCTTGAAAAAAAACATTCCTTTTGCTTTTTAATAATAATCAAAAAAAATATATGTTGACGCCAGAATTTCCTTTCTCAATATATTACTTGTAAAAGAAAAGATTTTTGGCAACCACAGTGTGACTTCCTGAGCCCCTTCTCTGTTGTTAAAATAAAAAAAAAAACGTTTACTCCGTGCTGTGAAATAAAACTATTTGACCCAATGAGCCAGGTTAAAAAAAATATAGTACACATAAGACGAGGAATAAAATTTCAAACTACGTTTGACTCAAAGAGCCAGGTTTTTGGCACAATGTGCCAGATGACCAATAGGCCAGTGTACTCGGTTTGGAAAAGTAAAATTTCAAGTATTTGGTAAAATTTACCAGAAGGCTCAATGAGCCAGAGTACTTGTTCTTTTACTTGTCGAAAACCACGTCCTCGATTATATGAAATGTGCCTCCTTTTATATCGAGCATACCGGAGCTTTTTGGTGTAGCGTACCGGTATTCATTGCTGTACTTGACTTCGCCGTGAAGTTGAACTTTGTGTTCTACTGTTTTCCTTTTCTTCTACTTCGCCGTGACTTTTAGTACTTTTACTACGCCCCGTGTTTATTTATTTCGTGTGTTATTTCTCTTTAATTTATATTTTATTATTAAAAAAATAAAGTGTATTAATAATTCAAAACAAGGTATTAAATATACCTATATATTTTGTGAATTTAATATTATCTAAATGTGAAAAGAAAAGAAATAAATTAGTAAATTGAAAAAACTAGCGTTGATGTGCTTAGTTGCTGCCGAAGTTTGTTTTGTTTACGTGTATAAAAATAAAATTGTACAAACATGAGTGTTAAATTGTTTTGTGTATTATTTTATTTATATATATTTCAAATAGATATTTGTTCAATAATTAAACGTGTTTTCTGTAATAATTGTTCAGTGTTGTTGTGTTTACAAGTTTTGTTTTCATTCATAAATTTTTGTAACAAACAAATTAAATTTTTTTCGTATATTTTAGATTCTGCACATGTATCGATGCCCGCGGCACGTTGGCTTCGAGGATCGCAGGTAATGTCCATGATATGTTGAATAACATTTTAATTCAATTTTATGTTTTTCCAGCTAAATCTACTTCAGTTATTTTCACGTGAGTTATTGAATATATTATGTGTAGCGGTGGCAGTTATTTTACGAACAGACTTTATTTTTTTCTTCTTCTAGATCATATGTAACACAAAAATTTATCGTAAAAATTTATGTCGTTACAGTGTTGACAACGCACGAAGTCTTCTCTCGCCATTACACATCAAATTTTACAACAATTTTTTAAACACGCCTCCAGCAAACAATGCAAAATTTGTTCACTCATCAGTATTAAAGCAATCGCTGAAGTGTCAACAGCGGCTGCTATGCGTAATTTCCATACGAAAAATGATGTTTTACATTTAATTTATAATTTTAAATTATATGTTTATTTTTATAATTTCAATTTTTATATTTATTTTTATATATATTATATTTTATTTAATTTAATTTTTTTTTTTGGTATATATTAATAACAAATTTTCCGTCGGTGCACAATGCAATTAATATTTAAAATAAAATATTCATTGTAATTTAATGTTTGGTTATTTATATATTTTTGTTAGCCCAAGGTTATTAATATTTTAGTTCTTCTTAATAACTTGTTTTGGAAATTAAAAAATTTTACCTATTTAGAAAATATAAATATTTAAAATAAAAGATACAATTCATTCATATTTGCAAAGCATCGCATGCTAACGACAAATAATGTGTGCATATAAACAATATTTACGCTTCCATTTCTCAAAATAAATGAAATTTTGCATGCCGACCAAATCCGACTGTATATGCAAAGACACGAGCGTGTTTGAAGATATATCAAAAATTTTGATTTTCGTCAACGCATTTCTTAAATTTCAAATATTACTATTGCACACACAAATTTCGCATTTCATAAAATAGGAGAAAAGTAGGAGAAAAAATTCTCATGTGTATATACGCGAAAATCTATATATAATTACGCTAACATAAAAGTTTGTTACCCCGTTTTAACTGTGTTGCCGTTGACATATATGGATAAAATTTATTCCGTTGGAAAGGTGAAGACGTGCAGAAGAGCACAACGTTATTTTTTCGCATGTACGTTAACGGAAACACAGGTAAAAATGCGTTGGCGTAAATTTAGCGACTACAACAACAAAATACATGTGTTTTTCAAAGTTTTTTTTTGTGACGAATTGTTAATTGTTTACGGTGGATTTGTGTGTGCGATTTTTTTCCACTTTTGGAAAAAAGTGGACTTTGTGTGTTTGGACTTTGTGTGTTTGGACTTTGTGGATTCTGTTACAATCAGATTTTTAAAGCTCATTAAATTTCAAATATTGTTTGTGAATAAAAAAAACGCATTAAAGTGGAAATATCCTTTGATATCAATCGTTTTATTTGCATTGTGTGATAGTTAAATTTTAATTGTGATAAATTTTAATTTTGATAAATTTTAATTGTGATATATTTTAATTGTGAAATGTGGATAGTTAAGGTTAATGAGTTTGAAATTTTTAGATTTATTTCAAGTGTATTGTGTGATAGTTAAATTTTAATTGTGATGAATTTTAATTGTGAATTGTGTGATAGTTAAGGTTAATTAATTGGTTGAATCGACATTAACAACACTTCAATTCGAGAGATATTCATTTTGTACAATGAAAGAACATTATGATAGAGTATGCAATGCACAAAAGAGATTTGTATGGCAATTATCGTGAATCGTGATACAGATATACGAAGATATAATATTTACGACTATAGATGGCGAACCACCATTTGAGAGAAATATGATATCTTTTTTAAAAACAAATGGTGTAGTTAAGAATGTATTAGTATTAGATTCTGCTTTGGAACCATTGGCATATCCTTTACTATTCCCAAATGGAGATTTTGGTTGGCACGTTAATATATCGCATAACGTGCAACATAATTCTAATGGTAGGCAGATTCGAAATAAAGTTACAATGTTACAATTTGCATGCTTCAGATTTGCAATAAGGGATCAATTTAGCTTTTTGCATAAATCGCAAAAACTATTTTTGCAATACATTGTTGATATGTATGTGAGAATAGAAGTATGTCGACTACATTTTATAAGACAGAATCAAGTAAATTTGAGGGCAGATGTGTATAACAATATTAGTGATTATTTGCAAACGAATCAAGTAGGAGATGGTAGCTTAGGTCGTAAAGTGATTTTGCCTTCATCCTTCACTGGGTCTCCGAGAAACATGTATCAAAATTACTTAGATGCAATGTCAATTGTTCAGTACTTCGGCAAGCCATCGCTTTTTGTTACAATGACTTGCAATCAGAATTGGGCGGAAATTGTATATAATATTGATCCTAATGAATCATCTCATTTCAGGCCTGAAATAGTTGTGCGTGTATTTAAATCGAAGTTAAAAGAACTCATTTCTGACATTTGGAATAAATATATTTTTGGCAAAGTTGAGGCTCTTATATATACAATCGAATTTCAAAAAAGAGGTTTGCCTCATCCTTACATTTTGATAACTTTATGTGAAAATGACAAAATTGTCGGGCCGGCTGATATTGATAAAATAGTTTGTGCAGAGATACCGGATAAAAATTTGCAGCCAAAATTACATGAATTTGTTGTCAAACAACACCATGCGGTGTTTTGAATCCAAGCTCTGTATGTATGCAAGATGGAAAATTTCCAAAGGATTTTGTGCAATTAACGAAAGAATCAGTTAATAGTTATCCGTTGTATAGACGGCGCGATAATAATGTTTCCGTTGATGTTAGAGGAAAGTCTTTAGATAATCGTTATGTCGTTCCATACAACCCGTATTTGTTTGCAAAATATAATTGTCACATTAATGTCGAGGTGTGCACTTCCGTCAAAAGTATTAAGTACATATATAAATATGTATATAAGGGTTTTGATAGTGCAACTGTTTTAATTCAAAGTGAAAGCACAAACGAAAATGACTAACAAGTATAAGTTGAAGTAGATGACGTTAGAAATTTTTTGAATGGTCGATATGTGGGATCAACTGAGGCTATGTGGCGAATATATGAATTTCCTATGCATTTTCAGTCTCATATTATAATTCGTCTTCACATTCATTTGACACAAAGACAAAATATTATATTTCGCGAAGACCAAGAAAGACAAGCAGTAGAAAATCCTAAGCTTACGAAGCTATTAGCTTTCTTTCAATTGAATCAAAGTGATTCATCTGCTAATCAATATACGTATATAGAAATTTCATTGCATTATGTTTGGATTGATAGTAGAAAATCTTGGCAAAAAAGACAACGAGGAGGAGATAAAATTATTACTCGGATGTATATGGTGTTTCCCAAAGAAATTGAGCAATTCCATTTAAGATTACTTTTGTTGCATGTAAAAGGGCCAAAATCATATGAAGATGTGCGGACATTCAATGGAATTGTTTATAGGACATTTATCGAATCATGCTAGGGGAATTGCGTCCAATTATAACGAGTGGAGAGTTTCTCTCAATGAAGCTAAGACATTTAACTCAGGAAAACAAATGCGTAATTTGTTTGCGATTAATTGTGCCTTCAATATTCCAGCAAATGCATTAGCGCTTTGGGTGGAATTTAGAGATCATTTAAGCGAAGATTTCGTTAGAGATGGTTGTAGTGTAGATGTTTATTTTAATAGAGTATTATTGGAAATCGAGGATATTTTGTTAACACATAATGTTACATGTACGTCACTTGGTTTGCCTACACCTACAATAATGCCAGAATTTGCTGATCTCGATATTTTTGATCCTTTCGTAGAAGAATGTTTATTTAATGAGCTTTATGATTGCGCAAATAATGAACAGCGTGATACTATTGATAAAGTTATTCGTGAAGTTCAGTATTACGATACAGGATCAAATGTGTTTTGTTTGACATCCCATGCAGGTTGTGGGAAAACATTCACACAAACGGCTATAATTCGTAAATTAAATTCCCTTAATCTTCGCTGTATTTCGTGTGCATTTGGTGGTATTGCTGCGAGTCAAAGCAATGCATAATAACACAATAGATTGTGAAGTACTCACTGGAGTTGCTCGCGGAAAACGTGTTTTGATTCCACGCATACACTTGACGTATTCAGGGACTGCACTGCCATTTAATTTTCAAAGAACACAGTTTCCACAGTCATCAGCGCATTTGCTATGACAATTAACAAATCCCAAGGACAGACATTTGATAGAGTTGGAATATTGTTGAGGAGACTTGTTTTTTCGCATGGTCAACTT
>NC_051846.1:135138440-135159576 GCF_002237135.1 Teleopsis dalmanni | reverse complement strand
AAAATAAATATTGATGAAGATTAAGAATTTTGCGTTTTATTTAAAATTTCCGGAAACCTTTCGGTCACAATGTATAGTGAATGCTACACAATTAGTTCACTTTCAGGAGCACTTACCAATAATCCTAGCTACAGACGCTTCATCATCAGGTGTTGGTGCAGTAATTTCGCATATCTTCGCAGACGGCAGCGAACGCCCAATTGCATTCGCATCAAAGACACTCAACGTTCATCAAGTAAAGTACAGTCAAATAAAAAAGGAGGGGCTTGCGATTGTATTTGGCGTTCAAAAATTTCATCAATACTTGTATGGCCGTAAGTTCACTTTATTCACTGACCACAAACCACTGGTGAGTATCTTTAATCCAGGAAAACACTTGTCAACAACGACTTCAAATAGACTACAACGGTGGGCAATAATTCTAATGGCCTATCAGTTCGACATAAAATACAAACCTACAGCACAACACGGGAATGCTGACGCCCTTTCAAGACTACCAGAAGGCCCAGATAACAACTTTGATCAAGAGGACTATTGTTTTGCAGTCGAAGAGCTGGATACCCTAATTGATGCAGAGGTTATCCGATTTCATACAAAGAGGGATGTAACTCTCATGAAAGTTCACCGGTTCATACAACAAGGGTGGCCTACAATCGTAGGACCACAACAGGCAGATATACTACCATATTTCCAACGTAATACTGCTTTAGTTATTATTGATAACATTATTTGCTTACAGAGCTATTCAAATTGGGCTATCATTCCAAAAAAACTGCGCCAACGCGTCCTTGAACTGTTGTATGAAAGCCACTGGGGCATAGTTCGAATGAAACAATTAGCTCGAAAATACTGCTGGTGGCCGGGCATCGACAAAAATATCGAGACACTCGCATCGCATTCAATATATGTAAAAGAACGTCAGCCAGTCCACCAAAGGAATTTAGCTCGGGGCCCGAAGCTATACGTCCGTGGCAACGTGTCCACATTGACTTCGCCGGACCGGTATTCAATCAGCATATGTGGCTCGTATGTGTCGACGCATTTTCACAGTATCCGTACATTGTCCAATTGTCAAATACAACCTCTACTGATACAGTAAACGCGTTAACATCAATTTTTGCCATAGAGGGTTTGCCGGAAACGTTAGTAAGTGACAACGGTCCACAACTTACATCCTCACAGTTTAAGGAATTTTGCTTGAAAAATGGCATTCAGCATCGTGACAGCGCCATTTCACCCGGCTTCAAACGGGTTAGCAGAGCGTTTCGTGCGTACTTTTAAGACATCTGTGAAGAAAAACCTTGATGACAGTATGCCAATTAGTGAAGCAGTTATCAAATTTTTAGTGACCTACCGCTCTATGCCAAATTCTAACAATAAGTCTCCTGCAGAGTTGCTACACGGCAGAACGGCTCAAACGCTTCTTACACAGATTTTACCGGTTACAAAATTATCAAAAAAGCAACCAGTGACGACAAAATTCGGCAAGGATTGCAAAGTTTTTTTACGCAACTATAGTAGCGGTCCTAAATGGGTCGAAGGAATAATTGAGAAATTTTTGGGAAACAGGGTCTACTTAGTTAAGACACCGACTGGTCAATGTAAGCGTCATCAAAATCAACTTCAAGCGCGCCAGTCAACACCACCGCAACCAACTGCCTATGAACCATCAAAACAACATCAGTAGTCAACTATCGATGAACCATTAAAACAACAGCAGCAGTCAACCATCAAGGAACCGTCACAACAAGAAACACCTCAAAATTTTCAAGATACAAATGCAGGTCAACAAATTCTAGAAATACCCACCTCTGTGCGCAGAAGTGAACGCACACGAAAACGAGTATGCCGATTTCAATCAGAAGATTTCAGAACTTAAGGGGTGGATAATGTTATGTATTTGAATTAACCAATTACATACACCAAATCAAACGCCACTGCAAAATCAACCTCACTAGCTAATCACCACGCAACAAGCAACAAATTTCTCTCGCTCTCTATTATATTATATTTTGTAGTTTTATGCATTTTAAACAAAGTTCAGTTCGCTGCAGACTGCCTTAATGGTAGCACGTAAATATAACAAAATACATGGCACGAGAATTTTTTTGCTAATGTCAGTGTGGATTACTGATGCCAAGACCCAACCCTAATACCGGCGAGAATTCCGGGCTTGCCACCGTGCCATGGAGGGCATTAGAAGACACGAGGTGAAAACCAGGTTGACACAACAAATGGCGCCCAACGTTATTTCTTTTGAGGTACCCTTACACGGAACCAGTTTAGTGTAAGGTATTGACTTCAGGAGTTTGTTTTGTTCTGATTGATTGTGTGTGATCCGAATGAATGTGACGTGTATGAGTGAGGGAGGGATTTTGAGTGAGATCTGCTAATGTGTTGAATAGTTTACAACCAAGAGCAGCATTAGATCAGCTTTGTTTTGAGGACCGATAATGACTTTAGGATAGGGTGTTAGTGTGTACATATAGGAATCGAATTAATATTAGTTGGACAGTGGGTCTTAAGCGGACAAATAGCTAGACGTACGTACAGTTATTGGATAATTTTAGGTACTATCTGAACCCAAAGTACCACCCCAAAAGCAAAACCCTATTATTATATAATATCAAGTAATTTTTTTTATTTTTCTTTAACTCCGATAGTTAACAACTTCTTGCTAGATAGAATAGTTTTATCTGAATTCAATTTTTGAAATTTTTTTGTGAATTGCTACATTAATTAGAAATAGATCAGATAAGGATCACAGATGTAACAAATATGGAGCCCACATATAATGAAGTCGAGGTAGATGAAGGTGCTAGCAGCCAGGTAAGAGGTGCTAGACCTAAAACTAAGAGGCGTCCCTTAACAGGAAAGTTAGCTCAGAAGCCAGAAATAAAATCAGACGAGAAATATGCACTCCAAAGATCTTTTAGTTTCGATAGTAAACTCGAACATTTAACTCTTGATAAGGTTAGTAACTCTGAGAGTCCGACCGAGAACGAAACCAGATCGAAAGACAGAAAAACTGCAAGCAAAGGTAACAAAGAGTTACCTGCCTCGTCAATGAATGAAGAGTTGGTTACGCAATTTGCAGGTACGATGAGACAACAACAAGATTTTTTTACAGATTGTATTCAGTCTCTGAGAGTAGAAGTTGCGGCTCTGAATAATAGAATGAAAGAAGTGGAGGGGAAACCTTTAAGTACAAGTCCCCAACATGCTACAAATGTGAGTGTGGATCTTGATAAGCCATTTAGAAGGAACGTGGATTTAGAAAGATGGCACATCAAATTTGATGGCTCCAACCGAGATATGACGGTGGAAAGCTTTTTGTTTCGCGTCGAGAGAATGCGTGAGCAGTATAGTGTGTCATATCAGCAGCTGTTTACCGAATTCCATTGTCTGCTGTCAGGTGATGCTCTGAAATGGTTCTGGCAGTTATTGGAACACCAAGAAAGTAATCGGTATTTCGATTATTTTCAGTTAAAACCAGAGTTATTAGCTCAGTTTAAATCAGCAGAAAGTGATTATGATATAATCAGAAGGATCATGGAGCGGAAACAACAACCTAAGGAAGATTTTGAGCGATTCTACAAAGACATCCATGACTTAACTTTCAGGCTGAAAAGGAAAATACCGGAGCCAGATCTGGCAGCTATTATCAAGAACAATATCAGAGCAGGATTGGCTAGCCTGTTGTTTTCAGCTACTTTCACCTCTTTGACCGATCTACGGAGGGAGTGTAACCGTGCTGAAAAATTGCTAAGAGAAAACAAAGGGAAGAATCAACAGATCAGTGAGGTTTGTCAGAAAGAAACAGAGTATAGGGACCATAAAAATAACCCTAGATGGGGGGTAGAGGTAATAGATTTGGAACATCGTGAGAAAGGCATGGATATGTCAAAATTCCGAACTGATCCGGAACCGGAGAGATTGAACCGGTATAGAAGTGGGGTAGAGAAGGATGGTAATAACGATGTGGAAAAAAGTAGGCAAGATGGAGGTACTCTTTGTCCATCACCTTTCCACTTAAATTTGCGCTATTCGTGCGGTATGCCCGTAGACTTTTATACAGTTAAGCAAGGTTCTGACCAAAAAACCGTGTGTACGTCATATTTTCATGATACCCGAGACGCCCGGGAATCGATGTCCACAGAAGCCGAAGCCGGGGTACAGATACAAGTAGGGAAAAGAGGTGAACATCACAGTGAGCACTATAGCAGTAACGAAAGAACAAGGGTAGTTATACCACTACATCAACACAATCTGGAATGTGAAGAGAACCGAGAAAGAATTTTTAATGTGGACGTATCAAACCAATGTAAAAGGAATAGGAAATTTAGAAAAATGTTAAAACTTAGGCAGAAAAGGCGTTTGGTTAAGACAAGTCTTAGTAAAATTGTAGGTACAATAGTTACATTAGATGGAGATAATAGAATTTATGTCAAAACTAAGGTTAATCAGGAAGAAGTGATGGCCTTATAAGACTCAGGAGCAATGGCCAACTGTATACGAAAGGGAGCGTTAGAGTTTCTACGAAAGCAACCAAGTAAGCTAGTGAAAATAACAGGTAAAGCCATAAAAACTGCCAGTAGGGGAGAGGTACCTGTGATTGGAGTAGTATCACTACCAGTCCTTTGGGAAGGCCAAACTGAAATTATGGATTTTTTAGTAGTACCCACACTACAGCAACCATTCTACTTTGGAATCGACTTCTGGAAGACATTTGAGATCCCCTTGATTACCAAGCGAATCCGAAAAGCTGAAACGTTAGGCAACATAGGCGAATTGACACCTTGTTCTGCTGATTTAAAATTAACCAAACAACACCCATTGAATACTACCCAGCAAACGAAATTAGAGCAAGTTATTAAGGAATTTCCTTCTTTTAGTGAATTAGGCTTAGGAAGTACCAGTGTCGAAAGTCATAAGATAGAGGTAACGAATGAACAGCTACCGGTGAAGCAACGACACTACCCGATTTCGCCTGCTATTCAAAAGCTTATGTATGATGAATTAGATCGAATGTTGAGTCTAGGAGTTATTGAAGAAAGCAATAGTAGCTGGAGTTCACCTGTAACCTTAGTGGTGAAGGAAAATAAACATAGGTTGTGTTTAGATGCACGTAAGGTCAACGATCGCACAATCAAGGACGCCTATCCTTTGCCCCACATTGAAGGTATCCTAAGTAGGTTGCAGGACACCAAGTATATTTCGGCGATAGATCTCAAGGATGCCTTTTGGCAAATTCCGTTGGAGAGGTAATCAAGAGAGAAGACAGCGTTTACGGTACCAGGTAGGCCACTGTACCAGTTTACGGTTATGCCATTCGGGCTGTGTAATGCCGCTCAGAGAATGTGTCGTCTGATGGACAAGGTTATTCCAGCAGCTCTACGTGAACGTGTATTCGTTTATCTTGATGACCTATTGGTATGCTCAAGTGATTTCGAAACTCATATGATGTTATTAAAGAAAGTTGCTGATTGTCTAAGTAAAGCTAACTTGACAATAAATGTACAGAAAAGTAAGTTCTGTCATATAGAAGTAAACTATCTGGGATATATTGTGGGCAACGGCATTATTAAAACGGATCCTGTGAAGGTTGAGGCCATGAACATGTTTCCAGAGCCCAGAACAGCAAAACAACTTCAACGATTTCTGGACATGACAGGATGGTGCAGACGCTTTATACAAGATTACGCGACGATTGCTGCATGACTGTCTCAGCAAAGGTATTTTAAAGAAATTCACTTTAACTGATCAGGCCAAAGTCGCTTTTGACAAGTTAAAAACTAGCCTCATTACCGCACCAGTACTGACGTATCCCGATTTTAATCAACATTTTTACATCCAATGCGATGCTTCTGCAGATGGCGTAGGGGGTGTCCTGTTTCAAATAGATCAAGCTGGAAATGAACGGCCTATAGCCTATATGTCTTCCAAGTTGAATAAAGCACAAAAGAATTACAGTGTGACCGAACAAGAGTGTCTTGCAGCTGTACTTAGTGTAAAGAAGTTTAGAGCGTATATAGAGGGCCTGCCATTCACAATCATAACGGACCATGCGAGTCTCAAATGGTTGATGAACCAGCGTGATTTTTCCGGTAGACTAGCGAGATGGAGCTTGAAATTACAGGCATTTGACTTCAACATAGAACATAGAAAAGGTAATCAGAACATTGTACCTGATACACTATCAAGGATGTTTGTTGACGAGATAACACAAGACACTTGCAATCTAGATGTTGATTTGCAGTCACCTTTCTTTGTAACTGATGAATATAAAGCACTTATCGAATTAGTGACCAAGGAACACCAACGTTTACCTGACCTATGTACCGTAAAGGGTTACGTGTATCCGATTTTCGAAGTGGCGACGCACTACAAGAGGATAGTACTTGGAAATTATGGGTTCCATCTGAATTGCGATGGTCATTAGAAGAACGAGTACACGTATCACCATCATCTAGACACGGAGGGGTGCAAAAGACCTTAGCAAAATTAAAGGTAAAATATTTCTGGCTAGGAATGGTTGGTGACGTTCAAACACTGATAAAAGAATGCGAGATTTGCAATACTTCTAAGGTGTCAAATAGAATGATAAAACCACTCATGGGAATGCAAACCATAACCGAAAAACCATTCCAAAGTCTGCATGTGGATTTCGTGGAACCTTATACATTTGGTGTACCAGAATGCATGCATTCCGATAACGGGAAACAATTTATTTCAGAAGCCTTTAATTCATTCTTGCAAAAATATGGAGTGAAACACATTCGAACTGGATTGTATTCTCCTCAAGCCAATGCTGCTGAACGAGTAAATCAGTCAGTACTTCAGTTCGTTCATTCTTATATACAAGAAAACCAACGTAATTGGGATCAGTATGTAAGTGAGGCAGCATTTGTACTCAGAAGTGTGAAACACAGCTCGATAGGTATGGAACCATATATGGCAGTGTTTGGGTCACATATGATTCAGCATGGCGCATCGTATGAGATAATGAGGAAGTTGAGCTCCACACAACAATCCGAATTTGAAATATTAGAAGCGACAGACAAACAACTATTGATGCGAGAGAAACTGACTGACTGACTGGAAGAGTGTATAATCAACGAAAAAAGGAAATTCAGTTTAGAGCGGGGCAAGTAGTATATAGACGCAACTTCAGACAAAGTAAACAAGCCGATGGCTATAACGCGAAGTTAGGGAAGAAAAACGTGAAGTGCATGATTTTAAAGGCAATAGGTTCTTCGCTATATGAGTTAGGAAACATGAATGGGGTTAGCATCGGGATATACCACGCGAAGGACATCTTTTGTCAGTAAGGAGTAAAAATCGTATCATGACAATTAAATGCCTGGCTAGATCAGTCGTAAAAGGGTGAGACTCTGTAACTCAGGGTATGGGTCGAAGCCACACGTTAGGCCCAGAAACACAAACAAAATAAAGTAAGGAAGCTGACAATCTACCTTTGATGTTTTTACAATGGTGCTCCATATTGCAGGCAACATCGACACCGTTGAGCCTGTTATGTAGGCCTGTGTGGAAATAAAATGGTAATACAATAAAAATAAAAGAAATATTACAGACATTGCCTCGGTTTACCCGCGACGCCCATAAGTACGGCCAACGTCCGTACCGTTGGTTGTTTTTTCTTTTATTAGGTGAGCGTGCACTTCACCATTTGAATCCGCTCCAGATCCCATTGTTTTATTTACTGCTGTGCGAATAATTTTTTTATATTAGAATATAATTTTTTTTATATATATATAATTACTTTGTTTGCTTGTTATCTCACTCACTAAAAATTAGCAATGTGCATTGCTCGCACAGTCAAAATAAAGAAATGTGTAAAAGCTTTGGTACATTTTTTTGTTTTGGTTTGTTTTGATCAAAGTGACTGCGAAAGCTTTAGGAGTTGCAGTGATCAATGCTGCCAGAGCAATGCACAATGTAAGTAAAATAAGTTATGAAGAAAAAGTGGGTAATGCAGGTGGGATCTGCGGAATGTACAAAGGACGGAATGGAAAGAAAAAAAAAACCGTATTAACATGGGGTTCAAAAAACGACCTCGAAAATTGTGCGGGATTTGGGAATCAACGGGATGATGACGAAAACAAATAGAATATAAAAATGGTAGTGCACGGTTGAGGAGGCTTTTTTTTGATAGTTTTTTGCGAAGTGATGACGTTCCTTTTCTAAGCTGAACTGAAAATGATTACTAAAAATTAAGTTATAATGTTACCTGAAACTATTAAATTGTGAAAGGTTACTTTTATTTAAATTAAAAATAAAAGATTTAAAAAAACAAAAAAATTAAAAATAAAGGAAATGTATTAATTGAAATAATAAATTTACGAAGAACTGTTGGATTTAAATTAAAACGACAGCCAAAAATATTAACTGGAACAACAAGTTCCTGAAAACCTAAATTGAAAGAAAAATTAAAGTTCTAGTTAAAATAATTTAAATTGTTACCTGAAACCATTAAATTGTGAAAGGTTACTTTTATTTAAATTAAAAATAAAAGATTTAAAAAAACAAAAAAAATTAAAAATAAAGGAAACGTATTAATTGAAATAATAAATTTATGAAGAACTGTTGGATTTAAATTAAAACGACAGCCAAAAATATTAACTGGAACAACAAGTTCCTGAAAACCTAAATTGAAAGAAAAATTAAAGTGCTAGCTAAAAATAATTTTTTATTTAAATTAAAAGTGAAGTTAGAGTATATCTTAAAATCATTATTTCGTGAAAAACAAACCATCTTTAATTAAATTAAAGCAGAAGTTAAACTATAGCCTAAAACAATAATTTTTTTTGAAAGTATGAAAAGAACTCAGAATAGTAAATAAAACAATTAATTCGTGAGAAAATTTGTGAACTAAAACATAAAAGGATTGTGAGAAGTGACTTATATAGAAGTCAAAATTTATTGGCGACATACAACGGCGAAGCAATATCAAGATAAACAGCAGTAGCTGCAAGGCGATAGACATTGCGGTGACAGTAGCGGAGTTTTCACCGTACACGCCAATACCACTTGCAACATTACTGTGACTGCAAGTGCAGAATTGGAGACCCAAATGTATGTAATACCGATAAAGATCTTTGTTATTCTCATATGGTACTTAGTTATATAATTATTTAATAACGATTTTTTTGTTACAGAAATTTGAAATGTTAAATTTGTTAACTAGGTATATAGGAATATTTAGAAGAAATAGAAAAAAATAATTAAATTATATATAATCATATTGCTATTTGTAAATTATATTGTTAATTAAAAATGAGAAGCTATAATAATAATAATATATGTTATATAAAAATATGAGTAACATAAGTTTGAAATTAATATCACTCAAGGTTAGAGAAACTAAGAAGAAAGAAAAAAAAGTAGCATTTCTTTTGTTTTTTTTTTTTGTAAATTTTTGTCTAGGTACAGCGACAGCGAGTGACGTCATTTGGGCAGTTGTGGTAAGTGCCTAACTAGCCAAAAATTTTTTTTACTTCATACATACTTTTTCTGTTCTTCTTGTTTTTTTTATTATTTCGATTTTTTTTTGTATTTTTTATATATAAAAAAAAACAAAAAAAAAACAAAAAACACAAAATAAATATAAATAAATAAACATTTATTTGTATAGTTTAATTTAAGTATAGGTATATATATATTTATTTTTTTAGTATAAAACTTTTTTTATCATACTTGATATCATTACTATCATACTTAAATTTATAAAGTTGCTATTGTTTATATATAAACTGTTAGATTATGAAATAATAATTATAATTTTTTTTTTATCTAATTAAAGACTAGTTGAAATAAAATAAAATGCACCTAATAAAAGAATATTGTAATTGTTGTTATGTTTACCATGTTTAAAAAGTAAGTTGCTAAAGGGGTGGTACGGACGGGTGAAGTGTGCTCTGGCATTCGACCAATAACTAAGACCAAAGTGTACTAGGAAGTAAATATGACCGACGCGATTAGCAGTTTAGATTTAACTAAATTTTGTTTATACAAATATGTTATGTATTTGAATTCACCAATTACATACACCAAATCAAACGCCACTGCAAAATCAACCTCACTAGCTAATCACCACGCAACAAGCAACAAATTTCTCTCGCTCTCTATTATATTATATTTTGTAGTTTTATGTATTTTAAATAAAGTTCAGTACGCTGCAGACTGCCTTAATGGTAGCACGTAAATATAACACTGGCGACGAGGCCAAACGAACAGAAGTAAACCACGTAATCGCGAAATAAAAAAAAAACTTCAGCAAAATGGCAAACGAGTTTGCTAAGATAATAGCGGATCAGAACGCTTTTATGAAAAGCCTTTTGGATGACCAAAAAGGATTTTTACAAACAATACTACGGGGAGTCACTTCAAGTACTAATGAAGGTACATTGGTTCCAAGATTTCCAGCATTCGGAAAGGAGCACACTAAGTGGGAATCCTACATGCAGCAGATGACTCAACATTTTTCGGCGTATGCAGTCACCACAGAGCTCAAAAAGAAAGCGTTTTTTTAACATGGGTTGATGGTGAGACTTTTGAGTTATTGAAAAAATTATTCGGGAAAAACGATTTGGAGGGCATTCCATTTGCTGAGTTGGTGCAAAAGCTGTCGGAACATTTCCAAGAACAAATTCATGTGGTAGCAGCGCGGTATAATTTTAATAAGTGCTTGATGAAGCCAACGCAAACATACAGGGAATGGATAGCTGAATTAAGAGGAATAGCTAGAGAATGCCAATTTCAATGTATAGGTGAAAATTGTACCAAATCATATGTTGATGAAATGATTAGGGACATGTTAATTCTGCATACACCTCATGACACCGTAAGAGCAGCGGCACTTCAGAAATTAAAACCTACATTGGAAGATGTTTTATTAATTGCAGAGTCTTTTACTTCGACGACAAATGCTACAAATTCTATTAAACAACAACAACTCCAAGAGAGTTTGCCGTTAGTTAATGAAATCACGTCACATGCAAAAAATAGAGCACAAAAAGAGAAAAGTAAGAAAAAATGTTTCAGGCGCGGAGGCTCTCATCGACGTAGCGACTGCAAATTTAGAGAAGCTGTTTGCTTTGTCTGCAATAAAGTTGGACATATAGCAAAAGTGTGCTTGAGCAACATTAACAACAAAGCAAATACAAGAAAATTAAAAATTACAGCGAAAAAGAATGAAAAGAATAGTGCACAAGCAAACGCAATAGAATGTATTGAAAGTGTGTATAATACGACAGTAGAAGAAGTAAAAATTAAAAAGAAAAAATATATTAATGTGGAAATTTTAAATAAAACAATAAGTTTTCAAATGGATTCAGGTTCATCGGTTTCGGTCATAACGCAAAAGACATTTAATCAGTTAGGCAGGCCAAAACTTCGAAGTTGCACACGTCCAATTTATGGTTATGGTAAAAAGGTGATAGAAACCTTAGGCGAATGTGAAATAAAAATAAAATGTGGAAAACTAGAAAAAGAAGCAGTGCTGGTTGTTGCTAAAGTCGAAAGTGGTCAAAATTTATTTGGCATGGATTTATTTGAAGTTTTTAATTACGATATTGTGCAAGTGAATAATATTATTCAAAACTTAATTGTTTGAACCGACTACAGGGCCGATTTCTAATTTTAAAGCGAGCATCAAGTCTACGGCTGTACAAAAATATTTTAAATGTCGTCAGGTGCCATTCGCCCTACTTGAAAAATTTAACGTGGAAGCTGATCGACTAGTGCAAAACAGTATTTGGAAACCTGTTAAGTTTAGCAATTGGGCTTCTCCAATCGTACTCGCACCAAAGCAGGACGGCAGTATTCGTATTTGCGGGGACTTTAAAGTAACTATTAATAGTCAAATCGAAATTGAAGGGTTTCCATTACCAACACGGGCGCAGTTATTTCATAAAATTCGCTATGTCCGTATTTTCTCTAAAATTGACTTAAAGGATGCATACTTACAGTTGGAGTTAGACGAAGACTCAAAAAAGCTGGTTGTCGTGAACACACCAAATGGACTTTTCGAGTATCAAAGATTGCCCTATGGTATAGCCAGTGCGCCGGCAATATTTCAAAGATATCTTGAACTATTTCTGCAAGGTATCGACGGGTGTGGAAATTACATCGATGACATCATCGTTGCGTCAACCACGGTACAGGAACATATACAACGACTAGATCAAGTTTTTTCAATACTTAAGAAGTATGGCATCAAGTGCAAACGGAACAAATGCAGTTTTTTCAAAACCACATTGATTACTTAGGAAGGCGTATAAGCGCAGAAGGCATTTTGCCAGAACCATCAGGATTAACAGCCATTCAAAACTTAAAACGGCCTGAATATCTGAAAGAAGTGGAAGCGCTAATGGGTAAGATAAACCATTATTACAATTACATTCCAATCATGTCGCAAATCGCTGCTCCGATAAATCAGCTTCGCAAGAAAAATATTCGTTTTAATTGGACACACATACATGAAGAGGCGTTCAAGTCCTTAAAGAAGCATATAGTGAATGCTACACAATTAGTTCACTTTCAGGAGCACTTACCAATAATCCTCGCTACAGACGCTTCATCATCAGGTATTGGTGCAGTAATTTCGCATATCTTCGCAGATGGCAGCGAACGCCCAATAGCATTCGCATCAAAGACACTCAACGTTCATCAAGTAAAGTACAGTCAAATAGAAAAGGAGGGGCTTGCGATTGTATTTGGCATTCAAAAATTTCATCAATACTTGTATGGCCGTAAGTTCACTCTATTCACTGACCACAAACCATTGGTGAGTATCTTTAATCCAGGAAAACACTTGCCAACAACGACTTCAAATAGACTACAACGGTGGGCAATAATTCTAATGGCCTATCAGTTCGACATAAAATACAAACCTACAGCACAACACGGGAATGCTGACGCCCTTTCAAGACTACCAGAAGGCCCAGATAACAACTTTGATCAAGAGGACAATTGTTTTGCAGTCGAAGAGCTGGATACCCCAATTGATGCAGAGGTTATCCGATTTCATACAAAGAGGGATGAAACTCTCATGAAAGTTCACCGGTTCATACAACAAGGGTGGCCTATATCCGTAGGACCACAACAGGCAGATATATTACCATATTTCCAACGTAATACTGCTTTAGTTATTATTGATAACATTATTTGCTTACAGGGCTATTCAAATCGGGCTATAATTCCAAAAAAACTACGCCAACGCGTCCTTAAACTGTTGCATGAAAGCCACTGGGGCATAGTTCGAATGAAACAATTAGCTCGAAGATACTGCTGGTGGCCGGGCATCGACAAAAACATCGAGACACTCGCATCGTCATGCAACATATGTAAAAGAACGTCAGCCAGTCCACCAAAGGAATTTAGCTCGTGGCCCGAAGCTATACGTCCGTGGCAACGTGTCCACATTGACTTCGCCGGACCGGTATTCAATCAGCATATGTGGCTCGTATGTGTCGACGCATTTTCACAGTATCCGTACATTGTCCAATTGTCAAATACAACCTCTACTGATACAGTAAAGGCATTAACATCAATTTTTGCCATAGAGGGTTTGCCGGAAACGTTAGTAAGTGACAACGGTCCACAACTTACATCCTCACAGTTTAAGGAATTTTGCTTGAAAAATGGCATTCAGCATGTCACGACAGCGCCATTTCGCCCGGCTTCAAACGGCTTAGCAGAGCGTTTCGTGCGTACTTTTAAGACATCTGTGTAGATAAACCTTGATGACAGTATGCCAATTAGTGAAGCAGTTATCAAATTTTTAGTGACCTACCGCTCAATGCCAAATTCTAACAATAAGTCTCCTGCAGAGTTGCTACACGGCAGAATGGTTCGAACGCTTCTTACGCAGATTTTACCGGTTACAAAATGATCAAAAAAACAACCAGTGACGACAAAATTCGGCAAGGATTGCAAAGTTTTTTTACGCAACTACAGTAGCGGTCCTAAATGGGTCGAAGGAATAATTGAGAAATCTTTGGGAAACAGGGTCTACTTAGTTAAGATACCGACTGGTCAATGTAAGCGTCATCAAAATCAACTTCAAGCGCGTCAGTTAACACCGCCGCAACCAACTGCCTATGAACCATCAAAACAACATCAGCAGTCAACCATCGATGAACCATTAGAACAACAGCAGCAGTCAACCATCAAGGAACCGTTACAACAAGAAACAACGAGTTATGCCGATTTCAATCAGAAGATTTCAGAAACTTAAGGGGTGGATAAATGTTATGTATTTGAATTCACCAATTACATACACCAAATCAAACGCCACTGCAAAATCAACCTCACTAGCTAATCACCACGCAACAAGCAACAAATTTCTCTCGCTCTCTATTACATTATATTTTGTAGTTTTATGCATTTTAAACAAAGTCCAGTTCGCTGCAGACTGCCTTAATGGTAGCACGTAAATATAACAAAATACATGGCACGAGAACTTTTTTGTTGATGTCAGTGTGGATTACTGATGCCAAGACCCAACCCCAATACCGGCGAGAATTCCGGGCTTGCCACCGTGCCATGGAGGGCATTAGAAGACACGAGGTGAAAACCAGGTTGACACAACAAGTGAAATTGGTACTAAAATCTTTACTGTCCGGAAAAAGAAAGTAAGTGCAATTAATACATATGCCATACCATTCCTGCTGTACTCGTTTGGTGTATTAAAGTGGTCGGACACGGAATTGGAAGCAATCCAACGCAAAATCAGAACTTTAATGTGCGACTTTCGCATGCGTCATCCAAAATCTGCTGTGGAAAAGATATGTCTATCGAGAAGTATTGGTGGTAGAGGAGTGCTCGATATAACAAGACTATATTACGAACAAGTCGACTCACTACGCACTTATTTTATTGCCAAAGAGCTCAATTCTCCTTTGCATAAGGCTATCTGTGGTGCAGATAATAGATTGAGTCCACTTGATATAAAGAACAGAGTATTCTGTCCTTTACATTCGGTAGTGCCTGACCAGCAAAAAATTGATGAATGGAAATCTAAGGCTCTTCACGGAAAACATGTGAATTACCTTTGGCAGCCATTTATTGATTTGCATTTGTCCAACAAATCGCTCTGTGTAGGGGATCTATTTAGTGAAACTGAAGGATTTGTGTGCGCGATACAGGATGGCGTGGTCCCTACTCGTAATTATCGCAAACATATTCTTAAAGAGCGAGTTGAGGATGACTTGTGTCGAAAATGTGGTTCAGTCATAGAAACATTGGATCACAATATCTCCAGCTGTTCTGTAATGGCACCAAGGGAATTTCTAAACAGGCACAATGCAGTATGTAAGGTAATCCACTAAAATCTTGCATTCCAACATGGATTAATCTCTAAAACTTGTTCAATTTACCAATATAAACCCACTGCGGTATTAGAAAACGCCAGTTTTCGTGTGTTCTATTAGAATGTATTGAAAGTGTGTATAATACGACAGTAGAAGAAGTAAAAATTAAAAAGAAAAAATATATTAATGTGGAAATTTTAAATAAAACAATAAGTTTTCAAATGGATTCAGGTTCATCGGTTTCGGTCATAACGCAAAAGACATTTAATCAGTTAGGCAGGCCAAAACTTCGAAGTTGCACACGTCCAATTTATGGTTATGGTAAAAAGGTGATAGAAACCTTAGGCGAATGCGAAATAAAAATAAAATATGGAAAACTAGAAAAAGAAGCAGTGCTGGTTGTTGCTAAAGTCGAAAGTGGTCAAAATTTATTTGGCATGGATTTATTTGAAGTTTTTAATTACGATATTGTGCAAGTGAATAATATTATTCAAAACTTAATTGTTTGAACCGACTACAGGGCCGATTTCTAATTTTAAAGCGAGCATCAAGTCTACGGCTGTACAAAAATATTTTAAATGTCGTCAGGTGCCATTCGCCCTACTTGAAAAATTTAACGTGGAAGCTGATCGACTAGTGCAAAACAGTATTTGGAAACCTGTTAAGTTTAGCAATTGGGCTTCTCCAATCGTACTCGCACCAAAGCAGGACGGCAGTATTCGTATTTGCGGGGACTTTAAAGTAACTATTAATAGTCAAATCGAATTTGAAGGGTTTCCATTACCAACACGGGCGCAGTTATTTCATAAAATTCGCTATGGTCGTATTTTCTCTAAAATTGACTTAAAGGATGCATACTTACAGCTGGAGTTAGACGAAGACTCAAAAAAGCTGGTTGCCGTGAACACACCAAATGGACTGTTCGAGTATCAAAGATTGCCCTATGGTATAGCTAGTGCGCCGGCAATATTTCAAAGATATCTTGAACTATTTCTGCAAGGTATCGACGGGTGTGGAAATTACATCGATGACATCATCGTTGCGTCAACCACGGTACAGGAACATATACAACGACTAGATCAAGTTTTTTCAATACTTAAGAAGTATGGCATCAAGTGCAAACGGAACAAATGCAGTTTTTTCAAAACCATATTGATTACTTAGGAAGGCGTATAAGCGCAGAAGGCATTTTGCCAGAACCATCAGGATTAACAGCCATTCAAAACTTAAAACGGCCTGAATATCTGAAAGAAGTGGAAGCGCTAATGGGTAAGATAAACCATTATTACAATTACATTCCAATCATGTCGCAAATCGCTGCTCCGATAAATCAGCTTCGCAAGAAAAATATTCGTTTTAATTGGACACACATACATGAAGAGGCGTTCAAGTCCTTAAAGAAGCATATAGTGAATGCTACACAATTAGTTCACTTTCAGGAGCACTTACCAATAATCCTAGCTACAGACGCTTCATCATCAGGTGTTGGTGCAGTAATTTCGCATATCTTCGCAGACGGCAGCGAACGCCCAATTGCATTCGCATCAAAGACACTCAACGTTCATCAAGTAAAGTACAGTCAAATAAAAAAGGAGGGGCTTGCGATTGTATTTGGCGTTCAAAAATTTCATCAATACTTGTATGGCCGTAAGTTCACTTTATTCACTGACCACAAACCACTGGTGAGTATCTTTAATCCAGGAAAACACTTGTCAACAACGACTTCAAATAGACTACAACGGTGGGCAATAATTCTAATGGCCTATCAGTTCGACATAAAATACAAACCTACAGCACAACACGGGAATGCTGACGCCCTTTCAAGACTACCAGAAGGCCCAGATAACAACTTTGATCAAGAGGACTATTGTTTTGCAGTCGAAGAGCTGGATACCCTAATTGATGCAGAGGTTATCCGATTTCATACAAAGAGGGATGTAACTCTCATGAAAGTTCACCGGTTCATACAACAAGGGTGGCCTACAATCGTAGGACCACAACAGGCAGATATACTACCATATTTCCAACGTAATACTGCTTTAGTTATTATTGATAACATTATTTGCTTACAGAGCTATTCAAATTGGGCTATCATTCCAAAAAAACTGCGCCAACGCGTCCTTGAACTGTTGTATGAAAGCCACTGGGGCATAGTTCGAATGAAACAATTAGCTCGAAAATACTGCTGGTGGCCGGGCATCGACAAAAATATCGAGACACTCGCATCGCATTCAATATATGTAAAAGAACGTCAGCCAGTCCACCAAAGGAATTTAGCTCGGGGCCCGAAGCTATACGTCCGTGGCAACGTGTCCACATTGACTTCGCCGGACCGGTATTCAATCAGCATATGTGGCTCGTATGTGTCGACGCATTTTCACAGTATCCGTACATTGTCCAATTGTCAAATACAACCTCTACTGATACAGTAAACGCGTTAACATCAATTTTTGCCATAGAGGGTTTGCCGGAAACGTTAGTAAGTGACAACGGTCCACAACTTACATCCTCACAGTTTAAGGAATTTTGCTTGAAAAATGGCATTCAGCATCGTGACAGCGCCATTTCACCCGGCTTCAAACGGGTTAGCAGAGCGTTTCGTGCGTACTTTTAAGACATCTGTGAAGAAAAACCTTGATGACAGTATGCCAATTAGTGAAGCAGTTATCAAATTTTTAGTGACCTACCGCTCTATGATAAATTCTAACAATAAGTCTCCTGCAGAGTTGCTACACGGCAGAACGGCTCGAACGCTTCTTACACAGATTTTACCGGTTACAAAATTATCAAAAAAGCAACCAGTGACGACAAAATTCGGCAAGGATTGCAAAGTTTTTTTACGCAACTATAGTAGCGGTCCTAAATGGGTCGAAGGAATAATTGAGAAATCTTTGGGAAATAGGGTCTACTTAGTTAAGACACCGACTGGTCAATGTAAGCGTCATCAAAATCAACTTCAAGCGCGCCAGTCAACACCGCCGCAACCAACTGCCTATGAACCATCAAAACAACATCAGCAGTCAACTATCGATGAACCATTAAAACAACAGCAGCAGTCAACCATCAAGGAACCGTCACAACAAGAAACAACGAGTATGCCGATTTCAATCAGAAGATTTCAGAACTTAAGGGGTGGATAATGTTATGTATTTGAATTAACCAATTACATACACCAAATCAAACGCCACTGCAAAATCAACCTCACTAGCTAATCACCACGCAACAAGCAACAAATTTCTCTCGCTCTCTATTATATTATATTTTGTAGTTTTATGCATTTTAAACAAAGTTCAGTTCACTGCAGACTGCCTTAATGGTAGCACGTAAATATAACAAAATACATGGCACGAGAATTTTTTTGTTGATGTCAGTGTGGATTACTGATGCCAAGACCCAACCCCAATACCGGCGAGAATTCCGGGCTTGCCACCGTGCCATGGAGGGCATTAGAAGACACGAGGTGAAAACCAGGTCGACACAACAAGTGAAATTGGTACTAAAATCTTTACTGTCCGGAAAAAATAAAGTAAGTGCAATTAATACATATGCCATACCATTCCTGCTGTACTCGTTTGGTGTATTAAAGTGGTCGGACACGGAATTGGAAGCAATCCAACGCAAAATCAGAACTTTAATGTGCGACTTTCGCATGCGTCATCCAAAATCTGCTGTGGAAAAGATATGTCTATCGAGAAGTATTGGTGGTAGGGGAGTGCTCGATATAACAAGACTATATTACGAACAAGTCGACTCACTACGCACTTATTTTATTGCCAAAGAGCTCAATTCTCCTTTGCATAAGGCTATCTGTGGTGCAGATAATAGATTGAGTCCACTTGATCTAAAGAACAGAGTATTCTGTCCTTTACATTCGGTAGTGCCTGACCAGCAAAAAATTGATGAATGGAAATCTAAGGCTCTTCACGGAAAACATGTGAATTACCTTTGGCAGCCATTTATTGATTTGCATTTGTCCAACAAATCGCTCTGTGTAGGGGATCTATTTAGTGAAACTGAAGGATTTGTGTGCGCGATACAGGATGGCGTGGTTCCTACTCGTAATTATCGCAAACATATTCTTAAAGAGCGAGTTGAGGATTACTTGTGTCGAAAATGTGGTTCAGTCATAGAAACATTGGATCACAATATCTCCAGCTGTTCTGTAATGGCACCAAGGGAATTTCTAAACAGGCACAATGCAGTATGTAAGGTAATCCACCAAAGTCTTGCATTCCAACATGGATTAATCTCTAAAACTTGTTCAATTTACCAATATAAACCCACTGCGGTATTAGAAAACGCCAGTTTTCGTGTGTACTATTAGTCGACAAGTTTACACAGATCGACTAATAGCACATAATAAGCCTGATATCCTATTGGTTGATAGAAGGAATGGTTTAGCATACCTGATTGATGTTGCTATTCCGCATAATGGTAACAGTGAGCAGCAGTATGCAGAAAAGATGAGCAACTACATACCACTGGCTAGAGAAATCAAAGAAATTTGGAGGCTTCAGCGAGTGGGTGTTGTACCAATAATACTATCAGCCACTGGTATAGTACCCAAAACTCTCACACACTCTATGGATATACTTGAACTCTCTAAACTTCTAATAAATACTATGCAGAAATACGTCTTATTGCATACATGTGCAATGGTGAGGGAAACGATCAACATTCTTTAGATGGAGCAACACAATTTTATAGGTGTAGAACATGGACTACACTTCAACAGAGCATAAATTCCTTGATGCTTGTCATCCGGAATTATGTGAATCCCAGCAATAACACCCGCTGAGATGCAAAATTCAAATAATAATAATAATAAAAGAGTAGACGTGAAAATTGCCCAACAGCCGGTACTGCGGCCAGAAGAGCCCTATTGTACCAGTTTCACTATTGATTAAACAAAGCCCCTTAAAGCTTTGTGAATAAAGTCTAGAACTAAATCTAGAGAAGAGTTCTTAATCTGTTCTGGTGACAGAAATTCTTTATGAAACAGGTTTCTTCTGTGCGTTATTAAAGCTGAACAGTCCCAAAGAATGTGCATGGTCATTTCCTCATCTTCGGGCATAATCTGCATTCCGAGTTATCAGATAATTGTAGTTCATGCATGAGATATTTCAGACCATAATGACCTGTAATGAAAGGCGTTATCAACCTTAAATTACATTTTGAGAATTTAAGAATGTCTTTTTAGGAGTACGGTGTTAACAGTGCTTTGCTTTGTCTGAGTCCTGGAAAGTTTACCTAGCACTCCAGCCGCATATGATTTTCCATTTCCTTGATAATCTGTTTTGTACTGGCCCAGTTTATTCCACAAAAGGGTTGAGGGCCTATAAAAGCAGTTTTTGACGCAGTTCTGGCTAACTCATCAGCTCTTTCATTTCATTTCCCAAAACTCTTCTGTGGCCCGGAACCCAGTAAAGGCTTACCTTATTCCTAGCTGCAAGTGATTGCAGAAGCTCGAAACATTTAAGGACCTGTTTCGATTTGAAAGTCCAAGAAGAAAGAGCTTTAAGAGCAGCCTGGCTGTCAGAGTAAATAACGATTTTCGAGCCAGAAGATTTTTTGATTAAATTGGATCTTACGCATAAGTTGATTGCGTGGATTTCAGCTTGGAAGACACTCGGCCATGTGCCCATTGCCTCCAAAATGCTGGTGCTGGGTCCATATACACCAGCGCCAGTGGCTTCATCCATCTTTGATCCATCTGTGTACCAAACCAAACTTTTTGGGTCAACCTGTGGGCCTCAATTCTCCCACGTTGAACGTGATGGTAGGTGTACCTCAAATTTTTT
>NC_051846.1:135117004-135138340 GCF_002237135.1 Teleopsis dalmanni | reverse complement strand
AGCAACGAAACCGCCGACCAGCAGGAAACTACCAGCGGCACCAGGAAAGTGTCCGACGACGGGAAGAAAACCGCCGACGACGCGAAGAAAACCTCCGGCGGCAGGATGAAAACCGCCGCCGGCAGGAAGAAAACCGCCGGCGGCAGGAGGAAAATAGCCGTCGGCAGGAAGAAAATCGCCGTCGGCTGGAGGAAAACCGTCGTCGGGAGAAAGAAAACAAAGAAAAAAATGTAATTTAAACAATTTTTATTAAAATTTTCAAATAAATTAATAATTTTTTTTTTAATTTTTCAGAATTCCGAAAAGAAAAAGAACAATCATTGTAAGTATTTATACGCTTATTTATTTAAACATAAGTATGATATTTACATATATATTTTTATTAATTGCAGATTTCCAAATGCGACGCATCCAAAAACAAAACCTAGAGCTGGAAAAAAAAACCAATAAATTAATTAATTAATTAATTAAAAAAAAATTCATTTTCATATATCATATATTTCATATATCATGTTTATTTTTTAATACATTTTTAATAAAAAAATTTTATTTAAACTTATTTTCATAATTCTATTAAATGATATATTATATACATATATTGTAAGTAATATTAAAAAATGCGCTTAACACTATTTTTAGAAAGCTTATCTGCAAGCACCATCTACCGTTCGTATTCGCTTTATGGAATTTATGTATTTGTTGCAAATTAATTAATTAAACAATAAAAAAAGCGACTATCTATCCTTTTAAAAAACATTAATTAAAAAAAAATATTATTACAAGAATCACAATGCACATAAAAGCCTTTAAAGATAATAAAACAAACTTTCAATTACAAAAAAAATCATAAAAATCGAATTATTCTTCGAACAAGGCAATTCAATCATATATGAAAATTATTATTACCCTTAAAACAGTCATTTGAAAAAAAAAATAAAGATGACAAATGTTAAAAAATATATGACTGAACAATTATTTAATAATATCAATTTAGTATTTAATTCATATCAAAAGAATTTCATCAAAAAATATTGGAATGTTTTTTTTGAGGTTATAATTTTTTGCAATCAAATATCTTACCGTGCAAAACCCCGATCGGGATAACCTATATGTCTATATAAAGACGAAGGAGTTTTCTTTCAATATTTCAAAATTCATAATAATCGTATGCACAGTTTTTTTTATAATGATTTTTAAAAAATTTGCATTTGATCAATAAATAAATTGAGTCATACAGCAACTAATTAGGGTTTAACAGCCAACACCATCTAGTGTTTGTTTTCGTTTTATGTGTGATAAATTTCAGGATTTGAAAATGCTGGACTATTTTCAAGCAATTATTTTTGTTTACGAAAATGAAATAAGCAAAATGCAAATGCAACATTCAGTTTGCGTTTATGTTTCATACTAAGTGTGTGCGAAGGTTGAAGCAATGGTAAGTATTATGAAATTAAATTAATAAAATATATTTAAAAATTTGTAATTTACACAAGTAATAATATTAAAAATAATAATATTATAATAATAATATTAAAAATATAAATATTAAATTTTTAATGCTTTCCTTTCAGAATCAGGATATATTAACTGGCGTATTGATTGGACTGCTGGTTGGCGGTGAAAATGTATGTAAATAATTTAAAATATATATATATTATATTATGATTTATATTAAATGCAATATTAAAATAACATTTTTTGTCTCTTTCTTCAGCAACCCCAGCGTCAACAGCAGCAACGAAACCGCCGACCAGCAGGAAACTACCAGCGGCACCAGGAAAGTGTCCGACGACGGGAAGAAAACCGCCGACGACGCGAAGAAAACCTCCGGCGGCATTAGCATTATTCTGTCTTTTAGGAGGTATTTTTTATTAACTAAATTTATTATTCATCATTATAATATTAAACATCATTATTAAACTTTAAATAGAATGTGAAAAATCTGATGAAGCTCTAAAATGTGGATTGCTGAAGTTTCCGGATGTTCTACATCCGTTACTAGAAGAAATGTCAGTACAAACTGATAAACGTGTGTTGAATAAGTCATACTGTCCGTCAGAAATTTCTGGCTCGTAAGTATTTTTTATTAAATTTATAACTTATTATATTTCACATTAATAACAATTAATTTTTTATACATAGTCAATCTCCAGCCTTACATCAACTGGTTTGCCTTTATGTTTGCCCTGGTTGGAATGTAATGTCAACAGCGTACTTGATCTCATCGAGCGCAACGATGCAATTATCACTGATTACAACCAGATACGTGCATTGCGTTATGGTAAACCACCTCGACCCACCTTACGTCATGTATTTGCCTATGATTTTAAGGAGAAAGTGCCATTGGCAAGTTTTTTTGTCAAAGAATCAATTCACAATTGTAACGTATCATCCATTTGCACCACCATATTCAATTAATTCTTATGAAAGGTGATTATTTCATACATACAGAAATTATTGATATATGGTTATGAAAATAATATACATATTTTTTTAAAAATTCTCTTCTAGCTGTGCTACAAATCAACAATCAATATGCTACATGGACAAGTACCTGCTGCTAGATCTAACAATGCTGAACCACCAACATCGCCACGAACCTAATATAAAGCCGACCCAATTGATAGACAACCACTATTTATAGCATTTAAGGTTGGTGAAGGTAATTTACATATAGATAAATGCTCTTTATAAATTTAATCACTCTATTTATCTAAACAGATGGTGCAGCTGGTACTGCTGAGACTGGGACTTCATATCATAATCTTACGTAATCCTCGCATAATATTGTGGATGCAATGCGTGACTTTTTACATAATTTCCGTATAACTTGCTCGTTGGTCAGAATGATGATAATAACAGTTTTGAAGAAGACACCATGTCTACTCTTTTTTATCTACTCGTTGTTTATCATTGTTTATTTTAATGAACTTTTAACGTAAATTTATGTATATATGTATTAGATGATAGTTTTTGTAATATAATCATTATATATCAAAGTAGTAAGCTAATTAAAATTTATACCTTTTAGTAATAATTAAATTTAATTTGATTAAATTATTTAGTTCAATATATTTTAGTATAATAATATATGTATGTATACACCATGTCTACTCTTTTTTATCTACTCGTTGTTTATCATTGTTTATTTTAATGAACTTTTAACGTAAATTTATGTATATATGTATTAGATGATAGTTTTTGTAATATAATTATTATATATCAGAGTAGTAAGTTAATTAAAATTTATACCTTTTAGTAATAATTAAATTTAATTTGATTAAATTATTTAGTTCAATATATTTTAATATAATAATAAATGTATGTATATTATACTTAATATTAATTAAATATTGTTTAGAAAATTGTAGCCAAAGTTAAACCATTTGCAGCGCACAATAGATCTTTTAGGTCGGGGTGCATTTATAACCTATTATTTTATAATAATAATCAGTCACTTGCACAACCATCATTTGCGCACAAGGCAGAAGATGCAGGTAAAAAAGTTTGCCTATGTGCTTAGGCATGCGCGCGTGTATAGAATTTCATTCAAAATTTGCATTAAGCATCGGTCTGGCGCAAGGGGAAAAATATTTCTCCAAAATGTAAAAGAAATTAAAAATAGTGTTAAGCGCATTTTTTAATATTACTTGGAATATATGTATATAATATATCATTTAATAGAATTATGAAAATAAGTTTAAATAAAATTTTTTTATTAAAAATGTATTAAAAAATAAACATGATATATGAAATATATGATATATGAAAATGAATTTTTTTTTAATTAATTAATTAATTAATTTATTGGTTTTTTTTTCCAGCTCTAGGTTTTGTTTTTGGAGGCTGCGTCGCATTTGGAAATCTGCAATTAATAAAAATATATATGTAAATATCATACTAATGTTTAAATAAATAAGCGTATGAATACTTACAATGATTGTTCTTTTTCTTTTCGGAATTCTGAAAAATTAAAAAAAAATTATTAATTTATTTGAAAATTTTAATAAAAATTGTTTAAATTACATTTTTTTCTTTGTTTTCTTTCTCCCGACGACGGTTTTCCTCCAGCCGACGGCGATTTTCTTCCTGCCGACGGCTATTTTCCTCCTGCCGCCGGCGGTTTTCTTCCTGCCGGCGGCGGTTTTCATCCTGCCGCCGGAGGTTTTCTTCGCGTCGTCGGCGGTTTTCTTCCCGTCGTCGGACACTTTCCTGGTGCCGCTGGTAGTTTCCTGCTGGTCGGCGGTTTCGTTGCTGCTGTTGACGCTGGGGTTGCTGAAGAAAGAGACAAAAAATGTTATTTTAATATTGCATTTAATATAAATCATAATATAATATATATATATTTTAAATTATTTACATACATTTTTACCGTCAACCAGCAGCCCAATCAATACGCCAGTTAATATATCCCGATTCTGAAAGGAAAGCATTAAAAATTTAATATTTATATTTTTAATATTATTATTATAATATTATTATTTTTAATATTATTAGTTGTATAAATTACAAATTTTTAAATATATTTTATTAATTTAATTTCATAATACTTACCATTGCTTCAACCTTCGCACACACTTAGTATGAAACATAAACGCAACTGAATGTTGCATTTGCATTTTGCTTATTTCATTTTCGTAAACAAAAATAATTGCTTGAAAATAGTCCAGCATTTTCAAACCCTGAAATTTATCACACATAAAACGAAAACAAACACTAGATGGTGTTGGCTGTTAAACCCTAATTAGTTGCTGTATGACTCAATTTATTTATGGATCAAATGCAAATTTTTTAAAAATCATTATAAAAAAAACTGTGCATACGATTATTATGAATTTTGAAATATTGAAAGAAAACTCCTTCATCTTTATATAGACATATAGGTTATCCCGATCGGGGTTTTGCACGGTAAGATATTTGATTGCAAAAAATTATAACCTCAAAAAAAATATTCCAATATTTTTTGATGAAATTCTTTTGATATGAATTAAATACTAAATTGATATTATTAAATAATTGTTCAGTCATATATTTTTTAACATTTGTCATCTTTATTTTCTTTTTTAAATGATTGTTTTAAGAGAAATAATAATTTTCATATAGGATTGAATTGCCTTGTTCGAAGAATAAGGCGATTTTTATGATTTTTTTTGTAATTGAAAGTTTGTTTTATTATCTTTAAAGGCTTTTATGTGCATTGTGATTCTTGTAATAATATTTTTTTTAATTAATGTTTTTTAAAAGGATAGATAGTCGCTTTTTTTATTGTTTAATTAATTAATTTGCAACAAATACATAAATTCCATAAAGCGAATACGAACGGTAGATGGTGCTTGCAGACAAGCCCATATAATTTGCTGGACTCCGCATTCGGCGCTATGACTCAATTTATTTATTGATCAAATGAAAATTTTTTAAAAATCATTATAAAAAAAACTGTGCATACGATTATTATGAATTTTGAAATATTGAAAGAAAACTCCTTCGTCTTTATATAGACAAATAGGTTATCCCGATCGGGGTTTTGCACGGTAAGATATTTGATTGCAAAAAATTATAACCTCAAAAAAAAAATTCCAATATTTTTTGATGAAATTCTTTTGATATGAATTATATACTAAATTGATATTATTAAATAATTGTTCAGTCATATATTTTTTAACATTTGTCATATTTATTTTTTTTTTCAAATGATTGTTTTAAGAGAAATAATAATTTTTATATATGATTGAATTGCCTTGTTCAAAGAATAATTCGATTTTTATGATTTTTTTTGTAATTGAAAGTTTGTTTTATTATCTTTAAAGGCTTTTATGTGCATTGTGATTCTTGTAATAATATTTTTTTTTAATTAATGTTTTTTAAAAGGATAGATAGTCGCTTTTTTTATTGTTTAATTCATTAATTTGCAACAAATACATAAATTCCATAAAGCGAATACGAACGGTAGATGGTGCTTGCAGATAAGCTTTCTAAAAATAGTGTTAAGCGCATTTTTTAATATTACTTGGAATATATGTATATAATATATCATTTAATAGAATTATGAAAATAAGTTTAAATAAAATTTTTTTATTAAAAATGTATTAAAAAATAAACATGATATATGAAATATATGATATATGAAAATGAATTTTTTTTTAATTAATTAATTAATTAATTTATTGGTTTTTTTTTTCCAGCTCTAGGTTTTGTTTTTGGAGGCTGCGTCGCATTTGGAAATCTGCAATTAATAAAAATATATATGTAAATATCATACTTATGTTTAAATAAATAAGCGTATAAATACTTACAATGATTGTTCTTTTTCTTTTCGGAATTCTGAAAAATTAAAAAAAAATTATTAATTTATTTGAAAATTTTAATAAAAATTGTTTAAATTACATTTTTTTCTTTGTTTTCTTTCTCCCGACGACGGTTTTCCTCCAGCCGACGGCGATTTTCTTCCTGCCGACGGCTATTTTCCTCCTGCCGCCGGCGGTTTTCTTCCTGCCGGCGGCGGTTTTCATCCTGCCGCCGGAGGTTTTCTTCGCGTCGTCGGCGGTTTTCTTCCCGTCGTCGGACACTTTCCTGGTGCCGCTGGTAGTTTCCTGCTGGTCGGCGGTTTCGTTGCTGCTGTTGACGCTGGGGTTGCTGAAGAAAGAGACAAAAAATGTTATTTTAATATTGCATTTAATATAAATCATAATATAATATATATATATTTTAAATTATTTACATACATTTTTACCGTCAACCAGCAGCCCAATCAATACGCCAGTTAATATATCCCGATTCTGAAAGGAAAGCATTAAAAATTTAATATTTATATTTTTAATATTATTATTATAATATTATTATTTTTAATATTATTACTTGTGTAAATTACAAATTTTTAAATATATTTTATTAATTTAATTTCATAATACTTACCATTGCTTCAACCTTCGCACACACTTAGTATGAAACATAAACGCAAACTGAATGTTGCATTTGCATTTTGCTTATTTCATTTTCGTAAACAAAAATAATTGCTTGAAAATAGTCCAGCATTTTCAAACCCTGAAATTTATCACACATAAAACGAAAACAAACACTAGATGGTGTTGGCTGTTAAACCCTAATTAGTTGCTGTATGACTCAATTTATTTATTGATCAAATGCAAATTTTTTTAAAATCATTATAAAAAAAACTGTGCATACGATTATTATGAATTTTGAAATACTGAAAGAAAACTCCTTCATCTTTATATAGACATATAGGTTATCCCGATCGGGGTTTTGCACGGTAAGATATTTGATTGCAAAAAATTATAACCTCAAAAAAAACATTCCAATATTTTTTGATGAAATTCTTTTGATATGAATTAAATACTAAATTGATATTATTAAATAATTGTTCAGTCATATATTTTTTAACATTTGTCATCTTTATTTTTTTTTTCAAATGATTGTTTTAAGAGAAATAATAATTTTTATATATGATTGAATTGCCTTGTTCAAAGAATAATTCGATTTTTATGATTTTTTTTGTAATTGAAAGTTTGTTTTATTATCTTTAAAGGCTTTTATGTGCATTGTGATTCTTGTAATAATATTTTTTTTTAATTAATGTTTTTTAAAAGGATAGATAGTCGCTTTTTTTATTGTTTAATTCATTAATTTGCAACAAATACATAAATTCCATAAAGCGAATACGAACGGTAGATGGTGCTTGCAGATAAGCTTTCTAAAAATAGTGTTAAGCGCATTTTTTAATATTACTTACAATATATGTATATAATATATCATTTAATAGAATTATGAAAATAAGTTTAAATAAAATTTTTTTATTAAAAATGTATTAAAAAATAAACATGATATATGAAATATATGATATATGAAAATGAATTTTTTTTTAATTAATTAATTAATTAATTTATTGGTTTTTTTTTTCCAGCTCTAGGTTTTGTTTTTGGAGGCTGCGTCGCATTTGGAAATCTGCAATTAATAAAAATATATATGTAAATATCATACTTATGTTTAAATAAATAAGCGTATAAATACTTACAATGATTGTTCTTTTTCTTTTCGGAATTCTGAAAAATTAAAAAAAAAATTATTAATTTATTTGAAAATTTTAATAAAAATTGTTTAAATTACATTTTTTTCTTTGTTTTCTTTCTCCCGACGACGGTTTTCCTCCAGCCGACGGCGATTTTCTTCCTGCCGACGGCTATTTTCCTGCCGCGGTTTTCTTCCTGCCGGCGGCGGTTTTCATCCTGCCGCCGGAGGTTTTCTTCGCGTCGTCGGCGGTTTTCTTCCCGTCGTCGGACACTTTCCTGGTGCCGCTGGTAGTTTCCTGCTGGTCGGCGGTTTCGTTGCTGCTGTTGACGCTGGGGTTGCTGAAGAAAGAGACAAAAAATGTTATTTTAATATTGCATTTAATATAAATCATAATATAATATATATATATTTTAAATTATTTACATACATTTTTACCGTCAACCAGCAGCCCAATCAATACGCCAGTTAATATATCCCGATTCTGAAAGTAAAGCATTAAAAATTTAATATTTATATTTTTAATATTATTATTATAATATTATTATTTTTAATATTATTAGTTGTATAAATTACAAATTTTTAAATATATTTTATTAATTTAATTTCATAATACTTACCATTGCTTCAACCTTCGCACACACTTAGTATGAAACATAAACGCAAACTGAATGTTGCATTTGCATTTTGCTTATTTCATTTTCGTAAACAAAAATAATTGCTTGAAAATAGTCCAGCATTTTCAAACCCTGAAATTTATCACACATAAAACGAAAACAAACACTAGATGGTGTTGGCTGTTAAACCCTAATTAGTTGCTGTATGACTCAATTTATTTATTGATCAAATGCAAATTTTTTAAAAATCATTATAAAAAAAACTGTGCATACGATTATTATGAATTTTGAAATATTGAAAGAACACTTCTTCATCTTTATATAGACATATAGGTTATCCCGATCGGGGTTTTGCACGGTAAGATATTTGATTGCAAAAAATTATAACCTCAAAAAAAAATTCCAATATTTTTTGATGAAATTTGTATGATATGAATTAAATATTAAGTTGATATTATTAAATAATTATTCAGTCATATATTTTTTAACATTTGTCATCTTTATTTTTTTTTTCAAATGACTGTTTTAAGGGTAATAATAATATTCATATATGATTGAATTGCCTTGTTCGAAGAATAAGGCGATTTTTATGATTTTTTTTGTAATTGAAAGTTTGTTTTATTATCTTTAAAGGCTTTTATGTGCATTGTGATTCTTGTAATAATATTTTTTTTTAATTAATGTTTTTTAAAAGGATAGATAGTCGCTTTTTTTATTGTTTAATTAATTAATTTGCAACAAATGCATAAATTCCATAAAGCGAATACGAACGGTAGATGGTGCTTGCAGATAAGCTTTCTAAAAATAGTGTTAAGCGCATTTTTTAATATTACTTACAATATATGTATATAATATTTATAATTAATTAATTAATTTATTGGTTTTTTTTCCAGCTCTAGGTTTTGTTTTTGGAGGCTGCGTCGCATTTGGAAATCTGCAATTAATAAAGATGTATATGTAAATATTATACTAATATTTAAATAAATAAGCGTATAAATATTTACAATGATTGTTCTTTTTCTTTTCGGAATTCTGAAAAATTAAAAAAAAAATTATTAATTTATTTAAAAATTTTAATAAAAATGGTTTAAATTACATTTTTTTCTTTCGTTTCTTTGAATTAAATATTAAGTTGATATTATTAAATAATTGCTTAGTAATATATTTTTTAACATTTGTCATCTATCTTTTCTTCTCAAATGATTGTTTTAAGAGAAATAATAATTTTCATATTTGATTGAATTGCCTTGTTCGAAGAATAATGCGATTTTTCTGATTTTTTTTGTAATTTAAAGTTTGTTTTGTTATCTTTAAAGGCTTTTATGTGCATTGTGATTCTTGTAATAATATTTTTTTAAAATTAATGTTTTTTAAACGGATAGATAGTCGCTTTTTTTATTGTTTAATTCATTTATTCACAACATATGCATTAAGCAAATACAAACACCATATCTTATTTGGCTTCGAATTATAGATGGCAGTAAGCCTCCTGCTTTGCTTCTGGGCCGTATATGGCGCTGTGGAGGTTCACGTTTTTTATCAATTAATTGGATTTTTGATAAAAAATGAACCATTTTTGAAAAAATAATATGGAAAAACTGTGCATACGATTTTCTTGATTTTGACTATTTTGGAAAGGTGATATATTTGTCTTTAAAGGAAAAATATCTTTATTGCCATCGGGCTTCTGCACGCTATGATATATATGTTAGAGTAAAATAAGGTAGAAAAAAAGGTTATTTTTTATCATATTTGTATGATAAATGTAAAATAATCGATTGACGATTTAAAATTGTATTTCGTGATGTGTTTCTGATCATTTTGCGTTTTCACTTTTTTCAAATGTATTATCTGGAGTGAGATAAGATATTGATTTTTGACATGTTTTTGTGCGAATTCCACGCATACGATTTTTCTGATTTTTACTTTATTTGAAAGCCTGATTTATTGCCTTTCAAATGCATGTGCGTGCAAGTCCATCGAACTCTTAGTTGTTTTTTAATAATTTTTTAAGTAAAAAAAGTCAGTTTTTTTAAAAAATTTGGTTTTTTTATTTTGTGAATATCTCAGCTATTGCGCAACATTCAGATATGAGGTATATACCAAATGAAAGATTATTGAATTTTCTTTCTAAATCATATTTCTTATTTCTTGAGAAAGCTTTCATTTATCTAATATTGACAAATTAGTAAACTTAGAAAAATTTCGTGTTCCAATTCCGGTTTGGACCTCCCAGCATCGTTGCTATCTTGGCACTAGCCTTCATTTAATACCTTTTCCTGAATACAGTGCTGAATTTAATGCGTTATCGATAAGTTTTTAGTATGAAATTGGCGAAATGACATTTCGTTTTGTTTACACTTTTGTTTGTTTACATTTGTAACAAAATGTGGCATCGACACACACAATATTATTGTAAACCAACCATTATTTATAAAGGAAAATCAACAACCATGTAGCATGTGCTCTTCAAGATATAAAGTGCTTTATCATATCATTATACATATCTCTTTTTTTATATACATAAAATGATTTTATTTTCAAATACAAGAAAAATAATTAGAACAAATTGCTGATTTATATAAATTCATGATTTTAATGTCACCAAAGTGCCATTCCTTAAGAAAGATGTACGAGGTGCAGAAAATATAAAGAAATTCTCCGAAAACTTAATAATTCCTTGCAGTCCTAAATAAAAATAACTTATTTACATATGTTGTGATTTTTATCCTTTTGTCGATTTTTAAGAAAAAAATATTTGAAATGAATCGAAAACTTTTTTTTTTTAGTATAAAACAACTTTAATAAAATTATTCATTATACCAAATGCAGTTAGTTGCAGAACATCTTTGAACACCTTTAGTATGTTATTCAGTTTATACAAAAGCCTATATATTTGTTTAAACTAATTAAAAAAAATTATTTATCAAACATACACATCAATCATTCTCATTAAGGGGAATTTCTTTATTAATTGTTTTATTGTTTTCTATAAAACAGACTTTAGATAGACAAACATAACATAACAGAAAGTTGATATTGAATAAGTGTTCAGTAGAAAGAAACTTTGTATACCTATATAAAGAAAGTTGCATATAAAAAAGGAAATTTAACAACAATTATATTTATAGAAACTTTTGTTATTAAAATAATTTTCTCTTATTACTGCAATGTTTAATCTCGAAATCGGATTAGTAAAATAAAAAATGTGATGAATAGTTCTGAATGAAATTGATTTTTAAAGAGTCGTTAAAAATTTACAAATTCATTTTTGGTTTTTTGAATTTTTGGTTTTTTTTTTTAAACTTTTATACAAGTTTTTAACAAAATTGTTAATTGTTTTTTGCTGGGTTTGTTTCATTCTGTTCATTATATGCAATTTTTCTTAGACTAAGAAATTGTAAAATATTATATATTTATGTGCCGCTATTGATTGCAATATTTTGGCAATTATTTTACGGCGCTTTATTCGTATGTAATTTAATCATTATTGAGAATTTTATTTTGTTGTGCAGATTCACTGCAGAGCAATGTAATTATATTTTGATCCATAATTTTCACTAAAATATATAGTAAACAAATACCGTATTCACAAGTATCAAAATGTAATCAAAACAAGTGTAAACAAAAGATAACAAAAACAGCAACTGTCAAAATGAAAACCCGAAACGATAATGTAAACGCTGAATCAACTTTAGCAAAGTTCGTAATGTAAACATAGTATTACCAAAAACATAGAAATATAAAGACATGTAATTTGCCTCTGTTAAAAAAATCATGAACTCTGAAAAGGTACACGCAATGGGAAAAACATGTCTGTTCAAACGTATAAACAATCGAACTTATTATTTTATGTATGATCAATGCTATTTTGTTAGTGAAGTCAGCAATCAAACCAATAGCGAACATGTATTTTGCTTGGACAAAATCATATAGAAAAAACTCTAATATCAGAGCAAATGTACACATAGCTTCTAGTTCATGCGTATGTAAGTTTCTTGGTAACTTTTTTCTACTCTTCTTTTTATTGCACACTTACTAAATATAAATAAGCATGGGTAGGTGAGACAATATTTTTGAATGTGATGCTTGGATTTTGTTTGTGTGCTTTTTTTTTCTTAAAATATATGACTGGCTTCGTGTGCATGAAATGCACAAGTTTTCCAAATTATTTAAAATTTGATTTTTGCTGAAATTTTATACTGGCTTCATACTAATATATGATGTTTGCCTATGACATGATGAGAAAACACCGGAGTAGCGCAACCATAGTTGTTATTAGTGTAAATGCTCTTAATATGTTTGGCTGTAATTGATTATGTTTTATATATTAATTTTTTATTGTTATATTCTTATATTAAATACACTAGAATTATTAACTAAATTTTATTACTTAAATCATAAAAAATAAAATTATAAACTTAATATAACTTAATTATTCAAAATAGATATATTAACTAAATTTAATTACATATTATTTATAACTGTTTAAAATAAGTTTATTTATGATAGGGTGAATATTTTTGTTTCATTGCTAATTTTTATAATCATTCATAAATATTATTAGACTAATATTTTTACATAAATATAAATTTTTACAATTTTTTTAATTTATTTTTAAATTTTGCATTATCTTGGCTACTTTTTAGTAGCCACTTTGAGTTCTTATATAATAGAACTTTTATTAAAAAGTCCAATAAAATTTCGCGATGGCTCCCGCACATAGGCTCCTCAAACCAATTTTCGCTTTGTTCATTTTTTTTCATTTCTTCTTTTATGCTATTTATTATAATTTTTTTAATGATATTCTCTGGTTGCTAACTTGGTGCTGGTAAGAAAAGCATATGCTGTCTCTATCAGCTGTTTTGAGCAAAACACAATTTTTTTGTTTTTGTTTATTTTCCAAATTAAAGTTTAATTGCTTAAAATAAAAAAACTTTAAATTCGCAAAACCGAATTTCACCTTTTCAAATCAGGCACCATTTTGATAAATATCTTTTGTTTATGATCAATGGATCAAGTGTTCATAACTTTAAAATTTGAAATTTAACTTTCCGGATTAAAAACAATAAAAACTTTTATTTAAAATAACGCACTCGCTTCTAAAAAACTTTCGTATACTTCTAAAATCCTACGTGACTCATCGAAAATATAGGGTTAGACACTTAGAAAGAGTACGATATCAACGCTGGAGTTCCTCAGGGTAGTGTCCTTTAGCCGCTTCTATAATTAATCTATACAGCTGACATTACACAATACCCAAACAATTTGCTGACAACGTTCGCTGACGACACTGCTATAGTCAGTATCGACCCTGACTGCACTATAGCTGCATAAAGTTTATCCAGGCATCTCGGTTTGATTGAAGAGTGGCTTGCAAAATGGAGAATCAAGGTGAATGAAACTAAATGCGTTCAAGTAATTTTTACTCTGAGGAGAGAATCATGCCCTGCAGTTAAAATTAATAATATGGTTAAAACTCAATCACATTCTATGAAATATCTGGGAATTCATATAGATAAAAGGCTCACGTGGACAAGTCATATTGAAGCCAAAAGATGTCAATTAAATCTTATATATAAGGAATTGTACAGGCTTCAAAACCGCAACTCTAAACTCAGTCTCGATAAGAAATTGCTAATTTACAAATCAATATTACAGCCAATTTGGATTTATGGTGTAGAACTATAGTGTTCAGCGTGTAACACAAATATAGAAAAAATCCAGAGAGTGCAAAATAAAATTCTCCGACAAGCTACGTGCGCCCCTTGGTATGTCAAAAACAAAAATTACACAAAGATCTAAATTTACCAACTGTTGAAGAAGTTATTCGCTAATATACACCTAAATTTCGAGAGAGACTCAAGCCGCATCCAAATCCTCATGTTCGACACTTATCTTCTGCAACTGCACTACATCGCCTTAAAAGAAAATAATTGATAAATATGAATACCCTATCTCAATAGCATACATATTAGCTTTTTAAGATTTGCAAATTTGTTATTAATTACTATTTAGAGAGATTCAATATATAAACCAATGAAAGAAAAAAAAAATGAAGGTTAAATATACCTTCAAACCTTACATTATAAACTGAAACAGATTTTTAACTTCGATTAAGTACTTTTTGGAAAGTAGAAGTTCTAAAAGTTTTTAAGGAAATGCAACCACCAAACATTTGTTTACCTTTTATTTGGAAAATTGTCAAAAACAGCTTTCTCAAACTGTGAAAATGCCATAAAAAGCTTTTATTTAGGGTATGTTCAATATATTCATTTGCATTTGAAACATATTTGGAGCTCATTCTAACGTCGTTGGAACGCATTTATACAGAATGAGATCCAATGGATCTCATTTGCGCTTGAGATTTTGTATGCAAAAATGAGTCATTTGTTTCTCATTTTCGATTGATGACCAAAATGAGGCTTTTGAGGCCAGTAGGGGTATTCACTCTCTCTTGCAAACTCATTGCAAGGTGCACGAAATGCACAAATTGTACGAGAATGCAAATAACAACAACAAAATACACGCACAAAATTTCGTGCAATTGCGTGCAATCTTCCAATACTAAAACCTATAGGGGTATTCACTCTCTCTTGTAAACTCATTGCAAGTAGCACGAAATGCAAGAATGCTATATAAAAACTGCAAGACTGCGAAAACACCTCTGTTGCAGAATTGCATCATCAAAATGAGTCAGCTGTTTTTATAAAAGTATAACAATGCCGCGAACAAGTGAAATACAAAAATGTATAGATTTTTTTATTGAAAATAGTGCTTTTAATATTCTGATTGAAGGTATTAACATGTTGTTCTATTTGTTAGATGATGCAAATTACTGAGAAGTGATGGAGCAATTAAATGAAGACCTTTTGTTTACTTTAGTAAACCATCACGGAAATCACCAACCCATACCAAAATCTATTCAATGGAGATCTACCATTCTTTAAGAATTTGATGAAGGCCGTTTTCGTCAGATGCTTAGAGTAAATTGGAACAAATTTTCCTTAATACTCTCACTAATAAACACTAGCGCGGAGTTCACTAATTCCCATTCAATTCAACAATTCCCGCTCGATCTTCAACTTGCTATTGTTTTACATCGTTTGGGTTTATCAGGCGAAAATGCGGCTAATCGCAAAGTCGCTACATTATTTGGTGTTGGAAATGGGGAAACAATTTATAAGATAACCCGAAGAGTCTTTCGCTCCATATTGGAACTGCAAACCAAGTTTATAATGTGGCCAGATGTAGCTGAACGACAAAATATAGTTGAGAAAACCTATTATAAGCTTCCACATTGCATTGGATATTGACAGTACTGAAATAAAACTTGCCGAAGCACCAGTGGTTAACCATACATCCTATTTTTCAAAAAATAGGGTGTATTCAATAAAAGCACAAGTCATATGTGACTATCAGCTGAAGATTCGACATGTAGCAGTTGGTCACTTTGGAAGTGCACATGATACTCGCATGTTTCGTATAAGCGCTCTCTGCATCCAAGAAAATTCTTTATTTTCCTCAGAACAATGGTTAGCAGGCGATTCTGTTTATCCATTACTTAAAACTCTTATAACTCCGTTTCGGTCAAACTCCCAACAGCTTGACTACTCCAAACGTAAAACTTTTAACTTACGCCATAGCAGATTTCGTTTAAGGATTGAACATTGTTTTGGACTTCTGAAGGAACGCTTCGGTAGTCTTAAGGAGTTAAGAATCCGTATTCAGAATGATACGAGTCATAATTTTTGTTCAAATTGGTTCCCTCTTTGTTGCATATTGCACAACATTTGATACGGAACACGTGGATTACGTACATGACAACGACGAAGAATCTGATGAGCTTATGCAGAATGAAGCTACTCAGAGAACCAATGAAGGAGCTTCGAAGCGCTTCAATAATTACGAATAATCAATAATTTACGAATACAAATATATAAAACATACATATATGTATATATATTTAATATATAATTAAAAAGTCAATTGCGAAATTACCTTTTTCCAGTAGGTTTATTTCAAGACAAGAATAACATAATGTATAAAAACGTATATATATATTAATATATGTAATAATAATATAATATAAAAATAATTAGTGTAATAAAAATATAACTAATTCTTAATTTATTATTGTTATTTGTTATATTTTTTATCGAGGGGGGTAGTGGGGCTTTGCACAGCAGAACGCACGACTTTCGGTGCAGAGCTGGATGATGTGTTGTCTGCAGACGATTCAATAAAATAAACTTCGTCGCCTAGCGCAGAACTAGCTGGTGACTGTAACAATGTGTCCGTACATATCACAAGCGGCTGAAAATTAGACATGCGTCCAAACACTTCATTCAATAGTTCAAAATGTGGACAAATTTTCGTTAGTTTCGCTGAAATCGATAAATAGATAAACTAATTCACAAATGTATATGTATATAATATAATATTTGTGAAAACTTAATTAATGGCCACATCGTTTTAAATCATTGAACGAAACATATCTCGAAATTTTACTAACCGTCAATTCAAATTTAAAAATGAGAAGCAAAAAATGTCAAAACAGCTGATTTCTGCCATTTCTGGTCTGTTGCAAGCAAATATACATAGGTTTTAGTATTGGAAGATTGCACACAATTGCACGAAATTTTGTGCGTGTATTTTGTTGTTGTTATTTGCATTCTCGTACAATCTGTGCATTTCGTGCACCTTGCATTGAGTTTGCAAGAGAGAGTGAATACCCCTTATGTATATTTGCTTGCAACAAAACAGAAATGACAGAAATCAGCTGTTTTGACATTTGTTGCTTCTCATTTTTAAATTTGAATTGACGGTTAGTAAAATTTCGAGATATGTTAATCTATGGCTATGCTATATACATGCGTTTCGTTCAATGATTTAAAACGATGTGGCCATTAATTAAGTTTTCACAAATATAATATTATGGTCGTGTGCGAGTTAGGCTAAGTTGCGTTCTAAATGAGGGAAATTCTAAGTTGTGCCGATAATGTAGTTATGTGTCGATACTTAGCATATTTTCGAGGTGGCTAAGTCGAGACTAAATGGCCAGGGTTGCCATTTTAGTATTTTCGTAAGATAATATTTTCATAATTGAATTCAAATAAATATAAGAATATGAAGAAAATGACAATAAAAAATAATTTTATTAAAACGTTTTGTTTTATTTGTATTAAAAAAAATTAATCATCGTTATTAGAAAACTTTTAACATTTGCAATAAATTCTGTAAATATTTGTATTTTCTAAAATTTTAATTACTTTTATTTAATATTATAAACATTTCCTTGATAAAATTTTATTATAGTGGCTGATTCCAAAAAAATAATTGAATTTCTTTTCATTGACTTGGCAACATTGTTTTGGTAATTTTTGACATTTGAATAATTTGTTTGTGTTCAACATTGTTTGTAAGCAATTTGTATATTGAAAAGGTAAAACATCTTGATCCGCTTTGGTAGCCAAACCTAAAAAGTACACAGAAATGTGAACCTGTCTTTAGTTGGGTAGTTCATTTCACTGAGCTACCAATAAATGATGTAGTACAAAAAGCTGAACATGAAAAAGATGTTTTTTTTTTTTGTCAAAGAAGCCAATGTTGGAAGTTTTGCAAATGAAGAACAGACTGCTTTACATTATGCTGTTAGTGGTGGTCACTTTGATTGTGTACGTTCTTACCATCATTTAATGCAAATAGCAAACTAATTGATAGAAATGATCAAACATGTTAGGATGTTACTGATAATAATGATATTCGCATGCTGTTGTCTTCATAACAAATATAATTTTTGACTTACCTTTTAATTCAGACCTTGTAATGATTGTAAATACGGTTTTAGTACTTCATTAATAAATAAAATAAAATTTCATTTATTCGACACAATTATTTTCTGAATTTTTTATATATAAACCTGGCTAGATTTAAATTTACTTTGTAACAAAAACTCTATATGATGGTGGCTTAAATAACTTCAAAATAAGGGTATCATTAGCACTAGTGGCATGTAAAATATTGAATTTTTGCCTTAACGATATTATTTGTTTCAAAAATATTGGTACTACTCTTTGCACGAGATGCTTTAAATAATTTTTTTGTAAACTACATTGAATATTTTTTTGGTCTACAGCATGTCTTGAGTCGAGAATCACTGCTCTAATTTATGCAATGTCTGCAAACATTTTGTTGTTAAGGCCGAGATAAGTGCTTTGATTTATTGAATCCTACTTGATCTCGTTTTCTTACGAACGATGAAACTTTCTCTAAAGTTTTTAGTGGCAATGGTTAGTTGATGCTGAGTAAGCCCGAGACAAAGTCAATAATCCCCTAGATTTTTATTGTACTGTGGCATGTTACGAAATTTTTTATTTAGAAAACGCAACTTAAGAGGTTTTGAAAAAAAATTTAGGACAAAATATTTTTTATATAAATTAAAATCATCTACAACTGTAATAAAATATATAGTAATAAGACCAAAATTTTAATAACAAAAAAAAAAATAATTATGCGTTTCTGACAAAAAATTAGCAAATACAAAAAACGTAAATGTTATATTTAGTCCATCGGTTAAGAGAGTGATTACGATAAGTAAGTCACCGGTACAAATGAAAATAGACTCGGGGGCAAGTTACTCAATAGTAAGTGAAAAGTTATTTAGAGAAAAAATGTCGTATATTCCGCTAAAACCAAGTCAAATACAATTAAGAACTTGGGGAACAGAGAAAAATCTTAAACTGAGTGGAGAAGCAGAAATACCAGTCTCGGTTGGGAACGTCACAAAGAAACTAAAGTTGTTAGTAGCAGCAGGTGATGGTCCGGCTCTAATTGGTCGAAAATGGTTTAACGATTTGGGAATTACTATAACTAGCAATTTATGCAATATAGAGTCAACTATTCCAGTACAAGTGATGAACTTCAGTTCAGTTTTTGATGGAAATCTTGGAGATTACAAGGGAAATCCTGTGAAGTTACAAATGTCAGTTTCAAGTAAACCGAAATTTCTTCGATATCGACAAGTGCCTTTTGCACTAAAACTCAAGGTGGAAGCAGCATTAAAGAAGTTGGAAGATGAAGGCGTACTGCGTTCAATATCCTTTAGTGAGTGGGCAACACCGGTTGTACCTATTATTAAACCAGATGGTAGCATACGCATTTGTGAGATTATAAGTGCACAGTGAATCAAATGCTTTGCAAGGAAACGTATCCATTACCTACTAATACAGAAGTGCTAGCAGCATTAGCAAATTGTAAGTGGTTTACAAAGCTGGATTTAGATCGAGCGTATACACAGGTGAAGGTTGACCAAGAATCAGCAAGCATACTTACATTAAACACACATCGCGGACTTTTTGAAGTTACAAGATTACCGTTTGGAATTTCAACGGCACCAGGTATATTTCAACGGATGATGGAAGGAGTTCTTAAGAACATAGATGGTGTGATTATTTATTTAGACGACATTCTAATTGGCGGAACAACTTTGGAAGAGTTGTGGGATAGAACACAAACTGCTCTGAAATGTGTACAGGATGCAGGATTGAAGCTTAAAAAATCAAAATGTGTTTTCGCAGTACAAGAGATAACATTTTTGGGGTTTAAGATAAGCCGAGAAGGAGTGCGTCCAACTGACGAAAAGGTGAAGGCAATAGCTCAAGCACCAGAACCAATAAATAAACAACAGCTACAAGCTTTTCTTGGGTTAATTACATTTTATGATAGATTTTTACAATACTAAAATATGATATTTGCCTATGACATGATGGAAAACACCGGAGTAGCGCAACCACAGTTGTTATAAGTGTAAATGCTCTTAATATGTTTGGCTGTCAAGACTCAGCTATGCCATACAGTAACAAGAGTTTCATGAAGAATATTCATAAACACCATATTATACAATAATTGATTATTTTTTATATATTAAGTTTTTTTATTATGTTCTTATATCAAATACAATAGAATTATTAACTAAATTTTATTACTTAAATTATATAGAATACAACTATAAACCTTAGATAACTAATTATACATTAACTTAAATTAACTAGAACTATTAACTAAATTTAATTACATATTACTTATAACTATTTAAAATAAAATTACTTATATAAGGGTGAATAATATTATTTATTGTTAATTTTTCTAATCATTCATAAATATTATTAGACTAATATTTTTACATAAATATAAATTTTTACAATTTTTTTAATTTATTTTTAAATTTTGCATTATCTTGGCTACTTTTTAGTAGCCACTTTGAGTTCTTATATAATAGAACTTTTATTAAGAAGTCCAATAAAATTTCGCGATGGCTCCCGCACATAGGCTCCTCAAACCAATTTTCGCTTTGTTCATTTTTTTTCATTTCTTCTTTTATGCTATTTATTATAATTTTTTTAATGATATTCTCTGGTTGCTAACTTGGTGCTGGTAAGAAAAGCATATGCTGTCTCTATCAGCTGTTTTGAGCAAAACACAATTTTTTTGTTTTTGTTTATTTTCCAAATTAAAGTTTAATTGCTTAAAATAAAAAAACTTTAAATTCGCAAAACCGAATTTCACCTTTTCAAATCAGGCACCATTTTGATAAATATCTTTTGTTTATGATCAATGGATCAAGTGTTCATAACTTTAAAATTTGAAATTTAACTTTCCGGATTAAAAACAATAAAAACTTTTATTTAAAATAACG
>NC_051846.1:135089010-135116904 GCF_002237135.1 Teleopsis dalmanni | reverse complement strand
TTTATTTTATTTTATTTTATTTTATTTTATTTTATTTTATTTTATTTTATTTTATTTTATTTTATTTTATTTTATTACTAAATACCTTTTACTGTTTCTTACATCTATGAGTCTTAATTTGCTTAAATATTTCATTTTAATGAATGTACGGGTATTTTTAGCTGGATTATACACGCTCCTTCCTAATCTCCAACATACCCGAAAATATGCAATTCACAAAAATTTATTTTAGAATGTAGTCACGTATTTCGTCATTATTAAATTAATTAGTTTACGGTCGATAGACTTTTTCGCAGACAAAAGCAAAATTTATTGCTCACTCATTTCGAGGGCATTAGGTGGCTCAATATTAAAGTACATAAATTTCAGGACTTTGTTTCATGTACTCATGACGACATAGCGATATATTGATCACATTCTAAAATATACAGGCTAATAACATATACAGCTATGACGTCAGAGTCAAATATTGATTACATTCATAAATTATAAAAACCAAAAAATGTGTTTAAATACACAAAACTGAAAAATCGAAAATATAAAAATGTAAATAAAATTTATTAGATGAGATAATTTGAGACTCCTCCTCGGCTCAGCAACAGTTGAGCGTGAAGTATGTCCCTGTATTATGTGGTTTGTCTTATTTAAGATATTTTATTGTATTTGAAAGTTAAGCGGTAGTTTTAGATGGCCTGATTTTTTACAAACCCTTACATTTTTTTCTTTTCCTTATCGTTTTAGTAATTTTAAAATGATCAACGTTTAATATATACTTCTACAGAGATTATTCAATGACAATAAATGAATAATTCTATAAATGTTATCCTACGGAACCCTGAAAGGCTACTATGGCACCATGTAGCTATTGAAAAGGTAAATTCGGGTGATACCCGGTTACGCGAAAATAGTTGCAGGTAATGCAACTATGGTCTTATAAGCTCCGGTCCGATCACATCATTGTATGAGTTGTGGAATTAGTCGGTTCATATCTAAGTAATTGGTTAAGACAAGGGTAATTGATCAAAAGCAAAATACATCACCATTGGTGCTACACACCAGGTGATCGTCAGTCTACAGAATTGATTTGCCTTTGTAATTAAAAACAAAAACAAAGTTAAGACTACAAAGTATTCCTATTTTCAAAAACTAGTTTATTTAAGCTATCCCCGCGCTTATAATTAGTTTATTCGATCGATACATATTAAAGCCCAATGATGCGGTTATTATTAATCTTTTATTATGGGCTCTATCTGAATTTTTGTTGTTGCAGATGATATGCTGTATTATCTAACTCTTCAACACCACATTTTTGACTAAATTCTAGGATCTGTCAGATTTAATATTTCAGAACAAAAACTCTATTTCTTCCTTGTAATTGACATAGTGAATGCTAAACTTAGCTGAATGCGCCATGGTACCTCATAAATGAGAACATACACAAACACTGAAGAGTCGGAAATGTGCAAAAGTATATCAAAGACGGAGAGCTGAAATTGTTCGATTTTTGATAAATTTATTTATTAAATTTATCAATGAATTCAAGAGAACTCAACTAATTTAGAGTTGCATTCTCTCAAATCAATACTGGAAAAATTGACTAAAATCTTCTCAGGAAGATATGATAACCTTCTAAGTATACTTCTATAGAATCATCTGAATAATTTTTTTATTTAAATTCAACGGAGCTCTTATTACAGTGGATCATCAAAGTAGTTACAGACATTATGCATACAAGTGCTTCATACACTAACTCGCGTTTCTTCAAGCAAAGCAGAAGAAACTGAGCTAAATCAGATATTGTGAAAATTCTGTATCTTTAAAATTTGAATTTGCTTACTTTTAATGAGAAGCAAATTTCTCAGCCAAAATTTTTGTATAATATTATTTTAATGTATTGACTTTGACTCATTTGATGAATCAATATGATCTGCATATTTTCCTTATCAGATATTTGATGTGCTTCTGATACGCTTTAACATTTAAGTAGCTGTCAATAACGAACTGTTGACAATAATCCTACTGAAATGATTGTCTTTGAACTAAGTAAATTAAAGAATATTAAAATATTTTACGCAGAAAATAGATAGTAAGTTATATTTCTCTTAATAGTAATTAACAATAATTAACAACCTTTAAAATCATCCACATAAATGCCATGAGCATAAACTACGAAGCTGTTTCCCTGTTTCCATTGCACTATTAAATTTCAGTCAATAGGGTAATTTATATACTCCAGTTAAGCTCAAAGTAACTAAATAAATAACAATATCTATATATATTCAGTACAGACTAACCCATCAACCAGTTCATTTCTACTAAGCAGCTTTGCTTGCTTGCCACATTTTAGCTCATATTTTTATTGCAGTGATGCCAACGCAACCGTAATTTCTATTGTTCAGCGTTGACGTACAACTTCAATATTAGCAGTTACGCCTGTAATTTGCACCTACTGACATTTACTTCCTCCACCGCCATGCTCGGCCATTCTTAAGTGCCAACCATGGCGATAATGACGCGCATCACGGTTCCGTAAATTGTCAGTTTCGTTGCTGGCTACGCTTTACTTCATCCAATAACATCAAATTGACATTTTATGCGACAATTTTAAAATTGTGCGCTAACTAACGTTGAGTTGCCTTTCACCGAGCACTGCAACTGTGAGATAGATGGGCACGGCATCAAGCACCAGTAGCTGACCACCATCCACATTCATTCTGACGTTAGCTACTCTACTTTGTTAGATTGTTGTCAACTTTTGTATGCATGAAATGGCTTGAAACTTTATGTTCCGGAGTTGGACGGTAAATTTTAATTATGCCTTGTCGTACTCCACTTTCGTCACTCGGTCACCGAAGCTAACATTGCTTATTGAAGTTTCTTTGGTTTCATTTTTTTTCAGTTTTTTCAGTTTTTTTCAATAATTGGAAAGCTAGTTAGCAATTAACATAATTATAAAAAATATATGTATACTATTGCGAGCGTTCCGAATTCGGTGTAGTCGTTCGCAATCGCTGGATCCCGATAAACAATTAAACAGTGGACTTTAGTTGTATATAAGCGGATTTATTGCTCTAAATTCTAGGAATCGCGAATACACAATTTTCTCTAATAGTTAGAATATAATACAATTTATTTTCCAACTACGAGTATATGTCATGTACTTAAAAAACTGTTATAAGTTTATTTAGTTTCTAAATTCATAACAATACTATAAGTTTTTGTTCTCTTCGTTCTTACAAGAGACTCTCAAACCGATTTTTTCGCATCATTAAGATTTGGATTAGAACGATTTACTATGTGCTGTATAAATTACATTTTGTATTCTCCTATACTACCAATAAAAATAGCAAAAGATATCTGAATGCTTATCAAACCAAGTATGACATTTAAAAAACACTATAGTTCAGATTATTCAGATAATTAATATAATACAGTTATACAGTAGCTAAGCTCCAGCTACAAACAGCAGACTTTGATACAAAGAAACTTATATGAATGCAATATGTCTATACATTTACTGCATATATTGTTATACATTTCCTTGACTATGATTGACCGATAACGTAATGGACTCTACTATATAATAATTGATTATATTTAATTGTTTATTGTGTAATTAGGAAAGTTAGAAAAATTTCAACTTATCAAAATAAGTGATGCAGTATTACCATGCAATTTTGATCAAGAGACATTTATGTTAAATATATATTGAAAATCATCTTTCTGAAATTTTTAAGCACACATTTGAAATGCCTTTTAAATACGCTAATAAATTATAGAAATGTCACAGATTAGATACGAGAGGAAGATTATAAGCAATACAAATTCAAATTCTCTCAAAAACAATGGCACAAGGATATAATGTTAATATTGATTCTAATAATCCTAATAAGTGTTTATTTTTATATAGGCTAATTGGTCAAAACTTTTTTTATTTTATTGTTGTTAAAAATAAAAAACAAAAATTAAAAATTCACAATTTGATTTTTCAATAATTTTTATTTTTCTTCGATATTTCGACTTTAGTCTAAAGTCATCATCAGGAAACTAAAACATTATATTCAAATACTAAACCACTTATAATACATAATGGTAGACAAAAGGATAAATGTGTGTGTAAATATATATATATATATATTTATATATATGTAAATATATGTAAGGAAAAGTACAATGTTTTATTATATAATACCAATGTTTAATACTAAGTTATTAATCCTGTACTTGTTTATTGATGTATAATACTTTTATACATCTGGGCACAGTTGTCAACATCAGTTTTAAAATTGAGCCTTATGTCAGGTGGAATTTTTAGAATTGCAAGCATCTCCAAGAAGTATCTTTTGCGATGATTATTTTCTTGATGTAAAATTTTTATATTTTCTAAATCTGGCTCATGGTGTGTGGAAATACAATGTGAAGCAAGGGCTGTTTTGGCTTCCACACCGACTTTATTTTTTATGCTGTGTTTATGTCCAGCCATTCTTGTTTTTAATTTATTTTTTGTCGTTCCAACATATACTTGATCACAGACGTCATACCCATCACCTTTGCAACTAATTTGGTATACTACGTTCGATTTGTCCAAGTTATTTATTTTTGATTTTAAGTTGGAATAAAGTGCGTTTATTGTATTTCCAGATCTTAGTGTGATATTATAATTTGCTTTGTCATGAATGTTAGAAGTCAGTATTTGGTTAGAGAGTTTAGGAATATGTATAATGCTTTTGTATGTTCTGTTATCCTTATTTCTGGTGTCATTCTGAAAGATGTTTATATTTTTGATAATTTTTTCCACATTGGAAGAGGGGAAATCATTTTTCTTTAGAATTCTTCTAAATTCTTTCTGTAGATCATTATGGAACGTTGGATCGGTTAGATGTAGAGCTCTTTTTATCATATTTTTTGCTGTATTTTGCACTACATGGTATGGATGGTTTGAATAAAAATTGATGATCCTTCCTGATGCCGTTGGTTTTTGATACCATTTGGTAAAGATGTAATTATTGTGTCTTAACAATTTGATGTCAAGGTAAGGAAGGATATTATCTGTTTCTTCTTCCATAGTAAATTTAATATTTTTATGGAAGTTATTCAATATTCTTAAAGTTTCATCAATTTTATCTGTTTTTACTATCCCAAACAGATCGTCAACGTATTTCGTCATGATTCTGGGTTTGCAGACCATTTCTTCAAGACAGTTATCTAGTAACTCTTCCATAATAATATCTGCTATTATGGGTGAAATTGGTGATCCCATCGGCAACAAAACTGTTGCCATAACAAAAGCAGATTATAATTCAAAAATGAACAACATTTTAAATGATATAATGTCTTATAGAGTTTTAAGAAAAGACCCTACAACGTCATTACAAACTAAAAATAAAACTTTAGTAACTAAATTATATGATGACCACATTATTGATAAAAAGGAGAAAGAAAATTTAATAGCCACCACTACTTATCCTCCTAGAATTTATGGCTTACCAAAGGTCCATAAGGAGAATTTGCCACTTAGGCCCATTTGTTCTTGCATTAACTCACCAGCGTATAAATTATGCCAATACATGGCGTCCATCCTTAAAAATTTAACAAAAAACTCTATCTATAATGTAAAGGATGCAATAGAATTTAAAAATAAAATCAACAATTCCTATATATATGATGATGAGAAAATGATCTCTTTTGACGTTACTTCCTTATTTCCTAGCATTCCTCTTGACCTGGCTTTAAAAATTATAGAGAAAAAATGGAACGTAATAAAGACTTTTACAACAATTAAAAAAGCCTTATTTTTTGATATTTTAAACTTTTGTCTTAAAGACAATAACTATTTCAATTTTGAAAATAAATTATATACACAAAGAAAAGGGATGCCGATGGGATCACCAATTTCACCCATAATAGCAGATATTATTATGGAAGAGTTACTAGATAACTGTCTTGAAGAAATGGTCTGCAAACCCAGAATCATGACGAAATACGTTGACGATCTGTTTGGGATAGTAAAAACAGATAAAATTGATGAAACTTTAAGAATATTGAATAATTTCCATAAAAATATTAAATTTACTATGGAAGAAGAAACAGATAATATCCTTCCTTACCTTGACATCAAATTGTTAAGACACAATAATTACATCTTTACCAAATGGTATCAAAAACCAACGGCATCAGGAAGGATCATCAATTTTTATTCAAACCATCCATACCATGTAGTGCAAAATACAGCAAAAAATATGATAAAAAGAGCTCTACATCTAACCGATCCAACGTTCCATAATGATCTACAGAAAGAATTTAGAAGAATTCTAAAGAAAAATGATTTCCCCTCTTCCAATGTGAAAAAAATTATCAAAAATATAAACATCTTTCAGAATGACACCAGAAATAAGGATAACAGAACATACAAAAGCATTATACATATTCCTAAACTCTCTAACCAAATACTGACTTCTAACATTCATGACAAAGCAAATTATAATATCACACTAAGATCTGGAAATACAATAAACGCACTTTATTCCAACTTAAAATCAAAAATAAATAACTTGGACAAATCGAACGTAGTATACCAAATTAGTTGCAAAGGTGATGGGTATGACGTCTGTGATCAAGTATATGTTGGAACGACAAAAAATAAATTAAAAACAAGAATGGCTGGACATAAACACAGCATAAAAAATAAAGTCGTTGTGGAAGCCAAAACAGCCCTTGCTTCACATTGTATTTCCACACACCATGAGCCAGATTTAGAAAATATAAAAATTTTACATCAAGAAAATAATCATCGCAAAAGATACTTCTTGGAGATGCTTGCAATTCTAAAAATTCCACCTGACATAAGGCTCAATTTTAAAACTGATGTTGACAACTGTGCCCAGATGTATAAAAGTATTATACATCAATAAACAAGTACAGGATTAATAACTTAGTATTAAACATTGGTATTATATAATAAAACATTGTACTTTTCCTTACATATATTTACATATATATAAATATATATAAATATATATATATATATATTTACACACACATTTATCCTTTTGTCTACCATTATGTATTATAAGTGGTTTAGTATTTGAATATAATGTTTTAGTTTCCTGATGATGACTTTAGACTAAAGTCGAAATATCGAAGAAAAATAAAAATTATTGAAAAATCAAATTGTGAATTCTTAATTTTTGTTTTTTATTTTTAACAACAATAAAATAAAAAAAGTTTTGACCAATTAGCCTATATAAAAATAAACACTTATTAAAATTATTTGGTCACAAAATTATCAACATGTAATATTATTAATAAAAACAAATTTAATTTTGATATTTAATTTCCTTCGGGTTATTAAAGTTAATTTAAACAAATCAGTTAAATTATTATTATTTAATTTTATAATTTTATGATTTGGACAAATTTACTACTGTGTCTACCCAGCAAAGCATTGAACATAATTTTTCTAAACTAATGAATTTCAACAAAATAGGTACTGAGAAAGGAGCCTGGTACATTAGGAATGCGTACCTGGTCGAATTATGGTCGTTTGTATTTGAGACACTTTAACGAACTTGATCATGAGTTAGATGCTCGGCTTAATCGTGCATATGAGTATGCTAACAGATATTTATCTTCATTTTCTTCTCCGTTAATTGCTGTATTCGCTAAGTACTTATTTTTTTAATTTAATTTACAGTAATAATTCAAGATTTATTTTTTTAGAAATATATTGTTCTTAAGCGGCGGACTTCTTGTTTTAATACTGGCTCTAGGAATCTATGAAGAATTTGTATTTCAAGTAGAACATGTTCTTACATTAATTACAGTGCTTTCCGCCGTGGGAATAATTTGCAGGTAGTATTGAAAAACAAAATATATTAAATTATTTTTAACGTTTGTTTTTTTGTACTTTTTATTAAATTGGAACTCATTAATATATTATAAAATATAAGAATGGTATAATAATTATTAATGCCTAAATATGAACATTACTTTATTTATTCATTTTAACGTCATCTTCTACACATAACATCACATCACATCTACACATAAACTTTCATATATAACAAAACATTGTAACAAGTATTCTTTTAAGCTATGAATATTCAATGAAACAAATATAATTATTATTATTGTTTTGTATTATACTAGATAAGAATGAAAATATGGCAATTGTATAGAAAAAAAAGATAAAGCTATCTTAAGAAAACAAAACAGCAACAAAAATTTGTCTAAATTCTTATTTAAGTATATAATTTACAGAATGTCAAGAATGAATTCAAACATTGAAACAAAATTCACTTTTTAACTTATAATTGCAAAAACACTGCTTTTTGTTTAAATATAAAGATTTTTAAGAATCAATTTTCAATAATTATTATATTGAGAACATAAATATAAAAAAAAATTCAGTGGTTTGTTGTAAAATATGGTAAACAAAATCCACAACAAAAACAAATCCTACATCATTTTTAGACTGTTAAGTAACTGTTTACACAAATAATATAAATTTGTTTGATATAAACTTTAATGGAAATTTTGTCATATAATATTTTAAGTATTGATTATAGTCCTTTGTAGTATCTTTGGTATATTGCAGCCTTTTTAATGAAATTAACAAACTATTTCATGACATTACTGTTTGGTATCAAATTTCACTTTTGCATTATTTAAATTTTAAGTGGTCTCTGAGTTTTTCGTTGCTTTTGACCCACTTTTTTTTTACATATTATCCTCTTTATTTAAGAAAAGACTTAATTTCGAAGATTGGATTAGAATATATACATTTTTTCAGGAATTTCTAACATCCCACATCCTAACAATATTTGTTTTGTGCTTTGAGGTATTATGGGGATGAAATTTAAACCGGCTTTTGCTTTTGATAGCCCAAATATATTCGTATTTCTTGTCAAATGACACTCCAAACTTCTTTAATATTTTTGGGCATCCTTATATAAGCGGACTCCCCAGTCCTTTTGCTTGAAATGAAGCCTCAAATTGTAAAATATACTTTTTAAAATTTAACAGAAAACGTGATATTCCGTTTAATAACGATGTAAACACCTTAAACCACATTCTGGTAGGTCCATCATTGTAGCACAGCTTAATTTATGACTCATAGAAGATTATAACATTGTCTCAGTATTTAGCAAGCTGTAAAAGAAACATAGCAGTGGACAAGAAATATTTTACAACATTTTCTGCAAAATGCAATATATTTCTACTAAAAACACTTGATAAGTGTTTCTTACGTGTTATGGCTCGTCGCTCTGTTATATAAGAAACAATAACAATATATTTCCTTGAGTTCCATAGTATAGACCCTGATCAAAATTTCCGGTTTTTCTATATTTTCTTCACAATAACATATTCTATATATGCTGTGAAATTGGTCTTAACGATAATTTTATCCTTTGGCTCTAATTTACTCTCGTATTCAGCTAGATTTAAAATATTATAAATAGTCCTACATATTAGAATAATATTTCTGATAGCTTCGGCACACTTTTTTTTCAAATGGCGGCTATAATATCTGGACTGTTCCACCGCAAACGAAAACGATAACGTTTCGTCTTACATTTTAAAATATTGATATTTAAGTTAGTGGAGTGAAAAATTTAGAAAACAATAATTGATTAAGTATCAACATCTCAGACAAGAAGCAACGTAATTTAAACGTAGTTTAAATGGTGCAAAATAACATGGATACACAAATTGTGTAAGCAGTTACTTAACAGTCAAAAAATGATTTGAGATTTGTTTTTTTTTTAAGATTTTGTTTATGTTACAACAAACTACTGAAGTTTTTTTTATGTTTATGTTCTCAATACAGTAATTATTTGAAACTGATTTTCCAAAGATCTTTATATTTAAATAAAAAGCAAAAAAAAGTGAATTTTATATGTAAACTCATTCTTGACATAATGTAGTTATTATTCTAACAACTTTCATAAATAATACTGTGCATGTTTTATATCATATAGCAGAAAAAGTGTACGGACACTCATAAAATTTTTCTTAAATTTCCCATAACTTTTTCAATATTTTTTTTTTTTGCTCATATTGATTTTTTTTAACCAAAGAAACAACAGTAATGTTCTAATATAAAAAATTAACAGTTATTCTTTAAAATAAAATTACACGGACCACTTCTTAATATTTAATTTAACCGTTAATTTAAATTCGCTAGCAAGCATAAATGTTTAATTAAATGATATTTAATTATTAGTTGACTTAAAAATATTTTTTTACATAAACAGTAAATTTTTACAACGCAAAATAAAAGACGTGAATTTAGTGTTAGTAAGAGACAAATAACTATTAAATTTTGAAAAGATGACGTAAGCCAACGAAAAATTGCTAAAAATATTGGTCGTCAATATTCATTTGTGCAGAGAGTGATAAATAACTTCCAGGAGACGGGTAATTACGTTTCTAAGCCTCGCACTGGTCGCCCCTCAAGTTTGCCATATAGAGAAGGACGTGGCATAATCAATCAGGTGAAAATAAAACCAAGAGTAACAGCCTCCAAACTGGCTGAACATATTGCCGAAAAACAAAATATGTCCTGATACCGTGCGGAAAATTTTGAAAAAAAAGCATGTATTATACCCGTTTTGCAAAAAAGAAGGCATACATATTAAAGTGCTGCATCAAAACATTCGTTTTTGCGATCATTCGTTTTATTCTCAAATGTGTACCATATTTACAAATTATTTCTAAAGCGAATACGAATGAATGAGAGAAACGGTCCGATAGAATAGAAAGTGTGCCGCATTCGTTTCAATGGAATGAGGGTTGATTTGTTCTCTATAATCGTTTGTTTTGAATTTTAAAATCAAATAAACAAATATTTTAGAGTATTTCAATCACTTTTAGAATATTTCAAATAATTCTATTTTTGCAAAGAAATATTTTATATATTTTGTGTGCGTTTGGTTGCCTGCGCAAAAGTAAAGAAAGTTGGATGTGCGTAGAGATTTGCAATAATTGCAAGAACAAAGTACGTAAATTAGGTTTAATTTTCTATTATTTTCAATGCAAAAGTTGTTTAAACAGGTAGATCTGATGCAAAAGGTTAACTTAAAAAAACGGTTTGCGCAGAATTTCCTTCTTTGTCGATAGTTTTTTATGATGTAACAAAATAAATTGCTTCACATATTTACCTTTTCCTGGAAAATAATTTTATGCATGATATGGTAAAAATATCTATTTATGACAAGAGAGATTTTTAGAAATTTCTTAAGAATTCCTTCAGAATTCCTACTTTACAAAGTTTCTTGTAAATTATTTGCAACACCAGCAAGTAGTGCATCTTCGGAAAGGGTTTTTTCAGTTGCTCGGAACTTAATATCAGAAAAAAGAACATTGATTTCATCTAATCAAAGATCTATCAATCAAATCATGTTTTACACAACAATCTTGTAAAAGAGGAATTAAGTCAGACGATGCTCAACATTTAATTTGAATATTAAATTAAATTTGTGAAATGTAAAAACTGTAAAAAAAACTTATAATTTTTTTAAATAAATTTTTGTTCAAAATTTTTTTTATATTTAATTAATATATTAAGTCATATTATATATGTAATCAACAAATTACTATTATCAATCAACATTTTAAATAATATTTAATTAATAAAAAAACTTAAATAAATAAATTTGGGTCTTACTATTTAAAAACACATAATTTTTGTATGAACTGAAAATCAAATGCTTAGAGTACTCCCAACTACTTCAACTACTTTTAGAATGTTTAGAGTTAGAGTACTCTAAACAAACGAAACAAATATTTATTCCATTCCATTTTGTTTTTATGCCTATACATTCGTATTTGTTCGTTGAGAGTGAGAGTATGCTACCATTCTAAACACAATAGAATGCTTTGAAACTGAAATCAAATGCGCGCGTGCAATACTCTAATACATATCCAGATATAATATAATAAAAACAGCGATCGTACGGATTTGGCTGCTGAACCATGCTCAGGCAACTTCAAACACTATTAGAAGCACCACACCTTAATCCCATAGAACATCTGTTGGTTTATTTAGAAAATAAGATTCGCCAGCATACGATTTCCAGCAAGGATATGTTCAAAAATATCATCAAGGAAGAATGGTTAAAAATAAAGGCACAGGATACTGCAAAGCTGGTTGAATCCTTGCAAAGACGCTTAAAAGGGGTTATTAAACGCAGAGGTTCTCACACAGACTATTATATTTAAGATTTCTGTGAATTTTAATTGTTTTAGTGTAAATATTAAGAAGTATCCGTAGACTTTTTCTGCTTCAAAAATTGTTGCTTTTGCATATAATTGTGTATAATTTTATTTTAAAGAATAACTGTTAATTTCTTATATTAGAGCATTATTGTTGTTTCTTTGGTTAAAATAAATCAGAAAACAAAAATCAATTTGAGTAAAAATTGAAAAAGTTATGCAAAATTTAAGAAAAATTTTGTGGGTGTCCGTACATTTTTTCTGCTATGTGTACATATATAAGCATATTTTAAAATAAAACTCAGAAGATAATAATTAAATTTTGCTTTATGTTATATTTTTGAAAAATAATTAATATTATGTGCCTTTTATTTTTCCCCGCATAAATAACACATACGCTTTGCTTTTTATTTAAAAACGTAAAAAGAATTAGTTATAAAGACGTGATTAATTGCTATATTGCAACATTGTGTTTAACTATGCAGTTTTAATTTGGAAATTGTGAGACAAAACCAATGCAAATAATGCGAGTTGTAAAAGGGTTAACTTTATCATATACGACAATAACATATAAGTAATTATTTTTAGAAATAGTACTAATATTTCAATTACATACGTTTAGGTATCATTGTTGTAGAAAATTTTATATGTATTGTTAAGTAGATATTCATCACGAACATATTTTTATTTTCAGAAATTTAATACCAGATGAAAATCTTGTTTGGTGTCCAGAACAATTAATGACAGCAATTTTAGCACATATTCATTATTTACCATTTCATTGGAAAAATAATGCTCACACAATCAAAGTTAGAAAGGAATTTGAAACACTGTTTCAGTTGAAAGCGGTAAGTACATATAATTAAATAAAAAACTTTTTAAGTTAATATTATATAATTTACAGATTTATTTACTAAATGAGATATGTAGTCCTCTGATAACTCCTTTTATATTAATTTTTGTATTAAAACCAAAAGCTCTTGAAATTGTTAAATTTTTTAAGAGTTTTACTGTTTCTGTAAAAGGAGTGGGAAATGTTTGTTCGTTTGCACAGATGGATATTCGGAAACATGGTAATCCGGATTGGCAACCTTGTAATTTAGATGCTAATGCTGAAAATATAAATGAAATCATGCATCCTCTTTCAAATGGAAAAACTGAATTGTCGCTACTTCGATTCACTTTAACTAATCCAGAATGGCCATTGCCGAGTGCTGCCAAATATTTTGTCAAATCTATTCGTGCAAATGCATTACAAGAATTAATTAAAGCAAAAGAAACATGTACCAATAACAATTCAAATCCTATAACTCGAAGTTTATTATCTTTTGGAACAATTGCTAATGAGGTACAATATTTTATTAGTTATAGCTTTTATCTATTGCAGATAAAATGTACTAATTTACATTTTATGAATATATAGTATTCTTCAATCGCTAATTCTGTACTTGATGCTCATAATGTCCACGAAATTGGCTTGAGAAAATCAACAAACTCTACTATCTGCTCGAAAGCTCCGAAATACAGTTGTTACAAAAATAATGAAGAAATTCAAGAAAGTGATTTTGAGCAAATGCTGCAACAGAATCTAAGTGATTTAACGCAAGAGCGCATAGAAAATATTTCAATATCTGCCGTTCCCGGAATGAAGAAAATGCGAGTATATAAGACTGAAGGGCGCCTGGAGGGACCATCAGACACATTGTTAAATAGGTAAAATATTAAACAAAAAATAAAAAGGATATTTCTAAGTCAAAACAGTATAAAACAACATACGTAACACACACAATATCGATTAATTGCATTTCTCGAGCTGTAGTTTATAAGCTCGTTATAATAGAAACACGACTAGTCTTCTAAGAAATCAGAAAAGAGTAATAGAAATTCCAAAGTTTGAGAAACCAAAATTTCTTACAATTTTGGCTAGTTCGTTTAAAATAACATGCTTGTGACTTGTTTTGTAAATTTGAATACAAAAATTTAATTTATAAGCCAAACAATAAAACGTGGTTTTGAAGTTATTTAGTTTTAGTTCACTTCAGTGCATATAATTATAAATAAATATTTTCAGCATTCATGGAAAAAATTTGCACATCAATTCCGTTAACATAATGATTGCCGACATGTGCCTGAGTGCTCTTTATTTGCATGAGTTAAATAAAAGAAATGTAAGTACTTACTATTACAATTAATTAACTAAAATAATTCTCAATTACTACTTTTAATTAATTTTAAGTATAGTTTTTATGTGAGTTTTGTATAAGTAATAAACGAACGAATATATTTTTTCTTAGTACTATTAACAAAAATAAGGTTTTTTTGAAAATAAACATTTTCGGTATTAAATATTACATGGCATTAACGTTATATCCTCTTCAGCGCAAATGTGGTTTAAAGTTTTACAATTTTAATTCTTTCAATTGCGTCGTCAACGATATTGGTTTCTAACTTTTCTTTTTATGTATCACCAAAAACATAGTGTTGGGGCCTCAAGAGTTTTTGAAACCACTATCGACAACAAAACTAGGAAACAAAACGAAGTTTTTAAAGAAAGACCGACTCGTTTGAACTTTTACAAGAGACTAATTTTATTTTTAATTTCATAGTATTTTATAATAAAAAAGGGTTGCCAACTGCAACCAAAAAATAAGTAAACAAAATATTCCAAATTAATAATACATTTTAATAGAAAAATATAAAGCCAATCACGAACATTCTTCCCCCATTGGAACGGTCGCGTTCCAAGAGAGATCATTTAAAGGCAAGATACAGAGCTTCGTGACAGTGCGTCTAAAAACACCATGTTTTGTGCGCACTACCGCTACACGAATGACACCATCAGGACCAGATATGACTTCAATAACTCTACCGAGCGGCCAGCGAAATGGCGGGAGATTGTCATCCTTTAAAAGAACTATTGCACCAAGTGATATATTTGGAGTCGGCCTTCGCCATTTTGATCGCTCTTGTAGCTGTGTAAGATATTCGATACTCCAGCGTTTCCAAAAAATTTGTTGAATATATGAAATGCGCTGCCAGCGATCAAGCCGGTTAACATTCAAGACCGTAGTGTCAGGCTCAATGATTGATGTTAACGGGGCACCGATTAGAAAGTGAGCAGGTGTGAGAACATCAAGATCTTCAGGACATTCTGAAAGCGGGCAGAGTGGACGAGAGTTGATAATAGCAGCAATTTGGCAAACCAAAGTGCGTAGTTCATCGAAGTCTAAAACTGCTAAGCCAACCGCTCGACAAAAGTGATATTTGGCTGTTTTTACGGCAGCTTCCCAGAGGCCACCGAAATGTGGCGATCCAGGAGGTATGAATTTCCATTCGATGCTGTCACTGAGACATTGATGGTGAAGCAGCTCATGATGTTTTTGAGTAAAGAAAAGTCTCCTGAGCTCAGCAAGCTGATTTTTGGCACCGCAAAAATTTGTAGCATTATCTGACCAAATGATTTTTGGTTTGCCACGAGTTGAAATAAATCGCTGTAATGCGGCTAGAAATGCTGATGTTGTTAAATCCTTGACCAATTCAAGATGGACAGCTTTGGTCGCGAAACAAATGAATAAACAAACATAGCATTTGATTGGAGACTTATTGCGAACTTCGGACTTGTAATAAAAAGGACCACAAAAGTCTGTGCCAGTAATGATGAAAGCACGATTAGCATGAACACGATCTTTTGGTAATTGTCCCATGATATGCCTTGCAGTTATTGGTTTCGCTCGGAAACATATAATACATTGGTTGATGACCTTGGATACTAGCTTTCTACCTCCTATTGGCCAATATTGAAGACGCATTGAAGCAAGCAATGATTGTGGACCTGCATGCAGCATTTTGCGATGAAAATGATTTATGATTGAAACAGTGAGTGGATGATGCTTAGGTAGTATAATTGGATGTTGTGCATTAAAGTCTAGGTTAGAGTTTTTTAGTCGTCCACCAACACGAAGTAGACCAAGATCATCTAAAAATGGAGTTAAGGAGAATAAGTTACTTGAGCAACTAATTGATTTTTTGCATTCCAAATTATGATATTCATTCCATAAATTCGCCTTTTGCACTGTTCGAATTAATATGAATGTACCTTGCTGTATGTTATTAGCTGTTAAAATAGTAGATCGCTCCTTGCTGATGAATTTGTGGACATACCCAAATATACGTTGTATTTTGTAAAAATTGTTGATAAATTTCCAATTAATCGAAATGTCATTTGTTTTTACAGTTGAAATAAGAACTGCCTTGCGTTTTTCAGGCAAATCATACAGCAGGGGATAAGTCATAGGCCAATTGTTTCGATCTCCAAGCAAGAATGGAGGTCCTCCACATTGCCAAAGTGATGAAGTTAAAAGTTCGTCTGGAGTCGCTCACTTAGATAGGATGTCTGCGGGATTTAAATCAGTGGGAACATGATGCCATGTCATCCCTTTAGTCAAATGTTGAATTTTGCTCACTCGATTGGCCACGAATACATTGAAGGTAGACGGTTCAGATCGGATCCAGGATAACACTATAGATGAGTCAGACCAACAGTGAATTTCAGCGTTAAATATATTGAGACTTGAAATTTGGTGAATTAGTTGAGCTAATAAAGCTGCGGCACATAATTCTAATTTTGGTACTGTCAATGTTTTTAATGGTGCTACTCGAGACTTTGAACAAAGCAAATTGGCAGACTCAGAACTTCCGTGCTTCGAAACAACATAGATGCAAACGCCATATGCGTTCAAACTAGCATCACAAAAGGCATGTAATTCGAGTGATGCATGAGAGATTGAAACACAACGAGGAAATTCTAGTCTTTGAATTATATGGAGACGATTGTAGAGGTCAGTCCATGCAGTGTGGAGTTGGTTCGGAAGGCTCTCGTCCCAGTCGAGTGTGTGTTTCCATAAACACTGTAAAAATATTTTTGCCTTTGATATCAAGGGACCAACAAGACCAAGCGGGTCATAAAGTCGGGCAATAACAGAAAGCACAGAGCGCTTTGTAGTACGCCTTGAGTCTTGATGTGGTGCAAAGGTAAATAAAAATTTATCATTGGTTGGATCCCACAGCAGACCAAGAGTTTTTGTGAATTCGCTGCCGTCATCGAAATTAAGCAATGGCTCTCTATCGTCTTCTGGAATATCATCAAGTGCAGATAATTGATTTGAACACCATTTCCTTAGTTTGAAATTCCCTTTATTGAGCAATGCAGTGGTTTGTCTCACAATGTCTTGAACATCATCAATGCAATTGCCACCGGAGATTAAGTCATCAACATAAAAATCTCGAAGAGTAATTTTGGAACCAATAGGAAAGTTTAATGATTCATCAACTGCTAATTGCTGCATAGCACGGACTGCCAGGAATGCTGCTGGCTTTGTGCCATAAGTCACCGTATCAAGCTTAAATACTTTCAATGGTTCTTGCATGTCATTTCTCCAAAGTATACACTGTAAAAAGTTATCCGGGCGTGTGACTCGAACACCACGATACATTTTGCAAATATCCGCAGTTACTGCAATAGGAAAAGATCGAAAACGAATGAGTAAGTCAATGAGATTTGGTTGAATTGTAGGACCCGACATTAATATATCATTTAAAGAGTATCCCGTGGAAGTGGCTGCTGACCCATCAAATACAACACGTAGTTTTGTGGATGAACTTGATTCTTTGATGACGCAATGATGTGGCAAAAAATACTTGGGACTAGTTAATTCTTCATCAGTTAATGGTGACATGTGATTAAGCTGCAGATACTCTTTTATAAATGCACTATATTGTGTCTTTAGATCAGTGTTTCGTTGTAGTTTGCGTTCCAGATTATAAAAACGACGTGCAGCTTGTTGATATGAGTCACCAAGTAGCTGAATATCTAATTTCAATGGTAAGCGAACTGAGTACTCACCAGTTACCAATCGAGAAAAGTGTGCTTGGAAATGGGCTTGACAATCTAAATGCTCTTTCGTAATTTTGATTACAGGATCAAAACAACTTTCTAGCTCCCAAAATTTTCTTACTTGTAGATCCAAGGAGTGATACCGATCATCCGGAGTTGATGACTTTTTAAATGTGGCTAGTGACGATGATATTGAAGAATGCTGGTTACCTCCAGAAACTACCCAACCAAAAAGCGTTTTTTGTAATACTGGTAATTGAGGCGCTAAACGGATTTGACCTATATATAGTAGATCGAAAAAGAGAGCTGCACCAATAAGAATATCAATACGTTGTGATTTATAGAATGCTGGATCAGCTAGTTGAAGATTTTTTGGAATATTCCAATCAGTTGTATTAACGTTTGTGCTGGGATGTTGATTAGTAATTTTAGAAGTAATCACTGCGGTGATGCTACTGGTGTAATTGCCAAAACGTGATTTTATGGATAACTCAGTAGTGCTGTTATCGACAAAATCTCTATCTGTAATACCTGATATTACTGTGGCACATTTTGTTGTTTTAAGTTGAAGTGTGTTGGCAAGTGATTTTGTAATAAAGTGTAATTGCGATGCTGAATCCAGAAGAGCACGACATGGTATATAAGAGCCAGCACGATTTCTTATTAAGATGATTGCAGTTGCAAGAAGCACACATTCACTTGAAGGATATTTTTGGGTTTGTTGCGAGGCGTTTGTTGAAACTAAGTAAGCCTGCACTTTAGATTTAGTATTTGACGTCGGATTAACTAATGGTACATCATTAGATGAAGAAAAGGTACTGTCATTAATACGATCATTTAAATGCAAGAGCGTGTGGTGAGGTCTTGAGCAAATACAACAAAACGAAGACTTGCATTGTTTTAATTGATGTCCCTTTTTTAGACAATTTAAACAAAGGCTAAGTTTTCTGGCTTCAGTTAGACGAAGTTTTGGAGAAAGATTTGTAAATTGACAACAGGAGTAAATGAAATGATCATCACTTTCACAAAATGTACATCCCTTTGAGTTTGTTGCTATGAACACTTTTCTGGCAATTGGATGGAGATTGATTTGCTTAGTTTTGTTATGTGCTGAAAATTTCGTGGCGTAATCAACATGCTCCAAAGTTTTACATCTTTTATCAAGAAAATCTGCCATTTGATCCCACGTAGGTATTGCATCAATTGAAGCCTTTTCTTCCCATTTTGCTTGAGATGCAGGATCTAGCCTTTGCGAAACAAGATGTACCATGAGACCATCAGCAATTTGTTCCTTGCTGCCCAGCGTGCTCAATGCATGTAGGTGTGAATTCATTTTATCACTAAGGCGTCGCAGATCAACAACGGCGTTTGGTTCAACACGTCGCAACCCAAATATTTCCTTTATGTGTGCCTGAAAGATTAATCTTTTGTTATCAAATTTTTTAGATAATAATAAAAGTGACTTAGCATAGTTAGCGTCACTGACTTCAAGTGACTTTATTGCATCTAGCGCTGAGCCCTTCAAACAAGATCTTAAGTGCTGAAGTTTTTCGAGATTGCTGAGTTCAATGCTTTCATCAACAATTGTTCCAAACATTGAAATGAAATGCGGCCAGTCCTTGATGTCACCACTGAAGGTCGGGAGTTGAAGTTCTGGCAGCCTTGAACGCGAGTATTTAACATTAATAGAAGGAGCCTCATCGTTCGATAGAAATCTACTAGTTGAATTTCTGATATTCGTTTGACGATGGGACAGCTCTATTATGATCGCGGATTTAATGTCAATATACTTCTGTTCAAAGTTATCTCGCACCTCACTTTCCAGTTCATGGAAGTCTTCTTGTTCGAGACTAGATTGAGCTGCGTCAAACTTAGTGTTGAGTTGTTGAAGAGAGTCGATGTAGAGTTGTAGTTGCACTTCATGGCAATTACTTAAAAATTCAGCAGACAACTTTTTCTCCAAATCCTTTAGTTGTGTTACTAGACGTGAACATTTTAATTTTAAAAATGTTGATGCCTCTATCTTATCTCCTTCCATCATTAATGTTCGTTAACAGATGCAAGTAATTGAGATCAACTACAAAAAATATAGATGATTCGCAGTCGAACCGTTTGAATGATTCGCACAACTGTTGTTTTTTTTGTTTTGTAAAAAATTGATGATGGTTGATGCGGCGCTGCCGACGCAAATGAAGTACCGCAAACCAACTGTTCAAATAAACCCGCACAAAAATTCGCAACCGAATCACGCGAGTTTTTTTTTTTTTTTTGCAAAATGATGTAACCGAAACAAGTAAAAAATTGTTTGATGCGGCGCTGCCGACGCAGCTATAATGTCGCAAACCAAAACTGTAATGTTCAAATAAACGCACACAAAAATTCGCAACCGAATCGTGCAATTTTCAATACAACAAATGTTTTGAAAATATAAAAGAAAAGCACTAAAGTTTTGCACAAGTTTTTCCCTTTTTTTTTTTTATAAAATGATGCAACCGAAACAAGTAAAAAATTGGTTGATGCGGCGATGCCGACGCATATGAAGTACCGCAAACCAACTGTTCAAATAAACCCGCATAAAAATTCGCAACCGAATTGCGTGAGTTTTTTCTTTTCTTTTTTGCAAAATGATGAAACCGAAACAAGTAAAAAATTGGTTGATGCGGCGCTGCCGACGTAGCTGTAATGCCGCAAACCAAAACTGTAATGTTCAAATAAACGCACACAAAAATTCGCAACCGAATCGTGCAATTTTCAATACAATAAATGTTTTGAAAATAAAAGAAAAACACTAAAGTGATCAACGTGATCACGTCGGGGTCACCAAAATGTTGGGGCCTCAAGAGTTTTTGAAACCACTATCGACAACAAAACTAGGAAACAAAACGAAGTTTTTAAAGAAAGACCGACTCGTTTGAACTTTTACAAGAGACTAATTTTATTTTTAATTTCATAGTATTTTATAATAAAAAAGGGTTGCCAACTGCAACCAAAAAATAAGTAAACAAAATATTCCAAATTAATAATACATTTTAATAGAAAAATATAAAGCCAATCACGAACACATAGTATATAAAAACATGTAATTTGCTTTTGTTAAAAAAATCATGAATTCTGAAAAGGTACACGCAATGGGGTAAACATGTCTGTTGAAACGTATAAAGAATCGAACTTATTATTTTATGTATGATCAATGCTATTTTGTTAAAACCATGTTATGCAGAGTGTCGCGGGCACGGCATGAGTACAATTGTTGTTGTTTTTAATGCAAATTTTAAATTGGAGAATGAGGGAAAAAACAATACGGCCGTTCAAACTCCGGCATGAGAGCCGGCATATTTGTGCCCTGGCACTAAGGCAAAACAGTGTTGTTTAGTAATAAATTTCAAAATTTGCGCATTTTAAGAGCAATTTATACAATTCTAATACGTTTTGGAGGAAAAATTGCAGCAAACAACACAACCTTTTTTTTTATAAATCGCTAATAATATAATTATTACACTTTTCGATTTTAAAGAAACGACTAAGTACTGTTAACAATTTTTATAAGATAATACGAGGGCGATTTGATAAGTTAGTGACTTTGAATTTCCCCCGCAGGTACTCCAAATGCAATAATGCTACCATCAGCTGTTATCTACCAGTGGGTAACTTTTAAATTTTGAGCAAGCTACGTTGTTCAGTTGGGGTTTGATAGCCGTTCTAAGCAGACAAGCTCGTGAATTTTTATGAAAATGGAAAAAAGTAAGTTTCGTGTGCTGATTAAGCATTACGATCCCAAATCCACAAATTGGGATACGAATGCTACTCTATTCAGCATATTCTCCAGGTTTATCCCCCTGCGATTATTTTCTGTTTCCAAACCTAAAGAAATGGCTGGGCGGTAAGAGATTTGAGTCGAATGAAGAAGTCATTACCGAAACAAACGCGTATTTTGAGAGCTTTGAGAATACCTATTATTTGGAGGGAATAAGAAAATTAGAAAAACGCTGGACTAACATTATTACAGCCTCTATGAGTTATTTTTGGTAGTTATTTTTGATGGCAAATTTAATATAGGCACAACCTTATTACAGCCTCTATGAGTTTTTTCTTGCTAGTTATTTTTGGTGGCAAATTGAATATAGTCACTTAACATAACTCTGCATAACATGCATTTTCGGCATAGCCCGAAAGAGGGAATAGCTCGAATTTTGCCGTGCCCAAGACACTCTACATAACACGGCCCTTAGTGAAGTTATTAATCAAGACAATAGCGAACATATTGTGTTTTGCTTGGACATACCCATATAGAAATACCTTTAATATCAGAGCCAATGCACACATAGCTTCTAGTGCGTGCGTAAGTAAGTTTTTTGGTACACTTTTTCTATTCTTCATTATCGCACAATTACTGAATATCTTTGTATGCGTAGGTAGGTAAGACAACATTTTGAACCCAGCGTACACATTTTTAATCGCGGAAGCATCGTTCGCAATGCTTTTGCGTGCTTTGTTTTTCGCGGAAGCGTATTTAATTCAAACGCAGACGATGCTTCTGCGATTTTTTTGTATGGAAGAGTTGTCCATTGTCCGCGAATCGCTTACACGCGCAACTATTCACTCTCTAAAATCATCGCGAAAGGCGCGCAAATGAACGTTATGCGCGATCATTCTAAATAGTGAGCATTCCTCTCAAATTAATAAGAGCTTTTAGTATTGCAACTTGTACATTTAAATTTTATTTTTTATATTGTTTATAATTAATTTTTATTGTAAATAAAAAGAAAGCACTAATATAAAAAAGTAAATAATATAAATATTAATAAATTATTACAAAACACTTATTGTATTGTAAAAAGTAAAGTAACAATATAAAAAAAGCAAATAATATAAATAATTAATAAATTATTACAAAACATTCTCTTGAGATTTCAGTTTCCGCTTCTTAATTCGGTCTTTGGCATGCACAAAATGTTATTGAAGCACCGAGTTTATTTTAACATCATTCACATGTGGAAATTAAAGAAGACCGATGTCTGCAGAATGGGAAGTTATATATCAGAGCAATTTAATAATTAAAATATTTACCAGTTGATATATTATATATAAGTTTTTTTTTTTTTTTTTTTTATTTTAATATAATACTGCAACTAGTTTATTACAATGAAACTAACAAGCAATTTTAGTTTATCAAATATAAAATTGAATTTAAAGTAAAGATGCTTAAGCTAATTACCAACTAGATCGTTGGGTAGAGTTCTTTTTAATCTTCTATCTGATTGCATAGGATAAGAGAGACACATAGCCTCTGCATTTACGTGATGCCTAAGTCTGTAGGCATGAGAATTTGCAAACTTAGTGATGACGTCCGCTACATATTCAATGTCGAGGTCCCGATGCAGATCAGAGTTACGTATATACCAAGGCGCTTTAACAATACACCTCAATACCTTATTTTGAAAACGTTGAATAACCATACGGTTAGTTTTATTTGTGCAGCCCCAAATCTGTATGCCATAACTCCAAACGGGTCTAAGGATCTGTTTATATAATAAAAGTTTGTTTTCTAGTGAGAGTTGAGATTTCTTTCCCATAAGCCAATACAGTTTCTTCCATTTAATATCAAGCTCTTCTCTTTTTATTTTGACATGTTCTTTCCAACGCAATTTCACATCTAGTGTCATGCCAAGATATTTAGCAGTATTTTTGCATGGGATTACACAACCATTCAAATAAACAGGCTTATTTTGAATTTTCCGATTTGTGAAGTTAATGTGAACAGATTTAGTACTATTAAGTTTTATTCGCCATTTCTTACACCATTTACTGACTTCAGAAATCGTAGCCTGAAGTGTGTTAGTTGAATCATCAACGTCTGAACCAATACTCAGAAGAGCTGTGTCATCTGCAAAGGTAGCAGTACAAACATCCAGCGCAGAAGGGAGATCGGCTATGAATATTAAATAGAGAGTTGGGCCAAGAATACTACCTTGCGGCACCCCAGCTTTGATTGTTTTCAGCTCAGATGTAATGTCATTTTGTTTGATTCGGAAGAATCTGTCAGTCAAATAGGATTCCAAGAGATCGCAATATTGTTTAGGGAGCGTGCTTCGCAGCTTTAACATAAGACCATTGTGCCATACTTTGTCAAATGCTTTGGCTACATCAAGAAAAACAGCAGAGCAAACTTTATTTCCTTCCAAGGCTTGTTCAATTACATTGGTAATTCGGTGAATTTGATCGATTGTAGAATGTTTATTTCTAAATCCGAATTGATGGTCTGGGATCAATTTTCTGTCCTCAATAAGTTTGTTAAGACGTTTAACAATAATTTTTTCGAGCAGTTTTGATAATACTGGTAGAAGCGAAATTGGTCTATACGATGAGACCTCAGGCGCTGGCTTCCCGGGTTTGAGAATCATTATAACATCGGCTACTTTCCAAAGACTCGGAATGTACTTTAATAGAATGCACGAATTGAATAAATTAGTAAGCCTTAGAACTATGTTATTAGGAACCTTTTTTAATACCTCGGCGGTGATGAGGTCAAAACCTGGCGATTTTTTATTTTTCAGCTTTTGAATTTCCTGTTCTAGCTCTATTGGAGTAACAGGACGGATCTGAACCTCAGGTTCTAAAATCAAACGATTGTCTGTTTCGTCATAAGTTTCGTCATCTTGACCGCAGTTAGGCGTAAATGATTCCTCAAGATATTCAGCAAAAACATTTGCCTTGTCTAAGTCACTTCGGGCCCATTTACTGTTGTTAGCTCGTATAGCTGGGATGTGGCTGATGGGTCTTTTTAATTTATTTGTACATTTCCAAAGAGAGTAATCTGACGTTTTTTTATCTGAAAGCTGAGAAAGGTAATTATTAAACGAGCTATTTTTGAAAAGCTTAATTCTCCGTCGTAGCTTTTGTGTTATACGGTTTAGTGCCGCTTTATCTGTTGGAGATCGTGATTGCTGCCATTTACGACGCAGAAAACGTTTCGTCCGAAGAGTTGATACGATTTCATTAGGAAAGTTGATAGCGTGATTATGTCGTTGAATGGATGGGGTGCAACTCCATGCTGCACGTTGTATTGTCTGCGTGATTTTGAGGGTTTCTAGTTCAATTTCATCGACAGTTTCAAGTACACTGTGAAGATAATTTTCGGCCTCGAGTATGTCTTTAAAATAACTCCAGTCAGTATATTTGTTAGTTAGGTAGGGTGACGGAAGTTTTTTGGTCATTTGTTGTCCCAAAACTAGAATAACCGGAGAATGATCTGAATTGAGGTCGTACATAGTATTCACTTGGGCATATGTGGGTGCAATTTTACGTGTAATGAAGAAATCAATAAGATCAGGAATCTTGGACGAATCAGTGGGCCAGTATGTTGGCGTTCCACTAGTTAAAAAGTCACAATGCATACTGTTCGCTGCTTTCAGAAGTTCTCTTCCTTTGGTTGTTGTGAGGCGTGAACCCCAATGTGTGTTTTTTGCGTTAAAGTCTCCTCCGATGATGAATTTTTCGCCTAAGTGTTTAAAGAGTATTTCATATTGTGAGGACTTGACAGAGTGTCTTGGTGGACTGTACAATGCAGCAACATTCAAGACTTGGTACTGGAATTCCACATTAACTGCTACCATTTGGAATTCATCAGATGACAGCTTGCAGTATTCATAATGTTTAATATTCGTTTTGATTATGACAGCACTGCCTCCACGGGCACAGTTGTTTGGATGAGTTGCGTGGTACACATCATAACCATTTATATTGAAATATGATTGGTTCGTGAGGTGGGTTTCTGCGATAAGGCATATATCTATGTTCTCAGTTTTGAGGACCACTTCTAGTTCATTTTTGTGTTGAAACAACCCGTTGGCGTTCCAAAGCATAATCTTGGTAAGTTTAGACATGTTGGATTTTTGTACTCTTTTCAAGGAGTTGAAGGCGGCTCTCAAGTTGCTTATTAAAAGTTTCCTGAGCATTAAGTTTGTCCAGGATTTTTAATAGTAAGCTATTAGTGTCTTGAGTCGATGGTAACTCGGTAGAACCACTTTTCAGAACTTGAGCGAAAGTTTGATTACTTTTTTGCGTATGCATTGCTGTATCCGCAGCATCTACATTACTAGTGAATTGAGGATTTCGTTTTCTTTGTGTATCCCTAATTTTTTGGAGTTGCTTGGCAACTATACATCCTCGGTAGTTAGCTGGGTGAGATTCACCACAATTGCAGCATTTCGGTATTTCTTCAGCAGGTTTGGGACAGTCAATCGTGCTATGCAAGCCTGTGCATTTAACGCAGCGTGGGACTTTTGAACAGAAGTTTTTTGTGTGGTTGAAAGATTGGCAGGATGTACATTGAGGAATAAGTGGAGAACTTTTGACTGGTTCGATCTTGACAGTAGTATTAAGAATTGTTTTGATTTCGTAGATTTTTTTAATATCTTGGGTGGAATCGAATGTGAGCAAAAACATATCTAATGACTCTTTCGTTTTATACTTAAGCTTATTTACAGCGTTGATTATTTTTAACCCTTTTGACGATAGACTTGAAATTATCGCTGAGGGTTCGGTGCTTCGGTGTAAATTTCTCGCCATGACCTTGATTGGTCTATTTTGCTTATTTTCATATGAAAACCATGCAATTTTGTTTTCATTGAGAGTTTTGGAAACGGTTCTGTAATCTTCTACATTAAAAACTGTTACTTTGAAAATACCATTATTCATAATTTTAATAAGAAATTCATTTTTGACAACGTTTTGGATTGAAGCGTGAAATTTCGGATAATCAGTAATATTGGAAACCATAATAGGTGGTGGGCGCAGATCAAAGTTTTTATTAATAGATTTTTTCTCATTTACGTTAGCTTGCTCGTTGTTAGCTTCGTATGATTTTTCTGCTTCAGGTGATGAATTAGCTTTCCTTTTTTTGCTTGCTCTTTTTTTCTTTTTCAAGATCCAATTCGTTTCAAGATTTAGCTCTTCTTCATCAGTTTCATAGATTACATTATTGGTTGCACTTGAAGTAAGAGGTTTTTCTTTTTTTTTCTCAGCAGACTTTAATTTTAAGTCGTTATTTTCAGTTCTTAAAACTGAGATTTCTTTTTGCAAAGCAATTATAAGGTTTTCCATTTCGTTTATCCTATTTGCCATGGCTTGAATATCATTACCCCCTGTAGGAGGATTCATTTTCTTCTTGATTTATGTTTAAGAAAAGCCAAACTAATGAAATAGTTTTCCAATTGCACAATTGTGTAATGTAACACAAAAAAGATTAAAAATTTGTCTATGAATTCGATCGATTTGTAACACTTTGTTTTTGAGCTTTTAAGCTTTGATTGCTGTCTCTATCAGCTGTTTTGTTTACATATGGTAGAAGCAATTTATATATAAGTGTAGAAGTATTAATTTAATATTTTAATTTAATCTATAATTTCACTAATTTTTCTTAACCACACCACTTCACTGCAATTCGAGAGAACACTCAGCAATAATCGCTCTGATGTTTTATTTCTTTATCGCTTAACTGTTCGTTTCGTCAAAACCAAAATTTTAAGAGTCATAAACAGTATGCATTTTGTTGATGGCGAAAAATAACAATCGCCAAAAAAGTCGCTTGGAAGTTTTATAACTTCAGTTTTACTGTTTTATAACAGTTGCATATGCGGATGACATTGCCTTAACAGTTACTAGAAAATATGCAGTAAGGCCTGAATAAGCTTAAAAATTCGACACTGAAATGTGATCTCAGGATTAACCCCAGGAAAACAGAAATCGTAGTATTTACCAGAAAACATAGGGTTCCATATCTTTCT
>NC_051846.1:135070793-135088910 GCF_002237135.1 Teleopsis dalmanni | reverse complement strand
TATGGTATATCATGTAATTTGGCTGGCTACAAAATAACTACAAGGTAACTCAAACTAGACGTTATCGGCAGGAATGCAAGACATGATTTGTTTTGTTAATATTTTGAATAGAAAATCCAAATTATGCGAAATATATGTTGGATTTCAAGAATCTAACAAAGAATCTAAATTTTTTGGTTCTATATTATTTAGAATTCAAAGTATGTTGAATTACTTGTTTTAATAGATTAAATTGCTAACCAACAATTAAATCATTAATATTGAAACGATTGGTATTTGTTTCCATTGAATTCTAAATAAAAATAAATTAACATTCCTTAAAAAATTATAAATTTTTTGGTTTTTATTTGTAATATATATGTATGCTTAATTTAAATTGGGGCATAATTGTTTCTGTATCTGTAATACTTTAAAAATTAAGATAAGGCAAAATTCGCGATTATAATATAAAAATCGAATGTTTCTCAAAATTGTTTTGGTCTTTTATTGTATTCTAGTTGATCATTATTTTGTGCACATTTCTTGCTCCGCCGTAGGTCTAACGAGGGATACTTTTAACATTCGTAGATTAATACGCTTAGCAACTTCTGATTTGCCGAGTAGATTCTAGAAACTGTAATTCTTCATAAGGCGGTGATTAACACTGGGTAGTCCCGTACATGCCAATCATATATTGTTATTACCATAAGTAGTACTTATTATTCATGCATAGAATAGATTGTATATAATAAAATGAAGTTTTAAAAAAAAAAAAAATTCTTGCTCCAGAATTTAGCTTCTGCAGTGCATCGTGTACCCATTATCATCGCTAGAAGCATGATATCCAGTGATCACTCATTAATACGGCATTTCTCGAAAACGGTTAATCCAATTCGGTTGAGAAGTTGTTTCATGTTTATACCATTATATCACCTTTAAATTGGCGTATTTATTGTTTATTCAGATATTTAATTCCTTTTATTCCAATAGAATGATATCCATCATTCTCTGAAAAATGCTAGGTGCACCATCGATGCTGAAGCACCACTGGATAGCACAGTTGTCGCAACTTCTAATAGTTTCAGAAGTGGTATTAGTTTTTGAAAAAGGCACCACTCTTCTTCTGGCATTTCTAAGAGTTGTGCTTGGATTGGAGTTGTAACGGACCTGTCACTAATTACAGCAGTAATGTGTGTTGATACTATAACTGTTACACCACCTGATTTACCAATTAAAACATTTCCTTTTGATCGTCAAGTTAAGACTGATTTTTATTACTTTTCATTTCTTACATCTAACATAGTTTGTTACATCTAATTTCGAATAGAATCTTATGTATCGATTCTATTGGTTGATACTTAAATTACTTGCGTCTAATTGGTTAACCAATATAATAATATCTACTAGAAATAATATATATATTTATTGGTCATTGTGGTTATTTACTTTACGATGGCACACATCTGGGCCCTGTTGCACCAACACTTTTCACTTTGCAAAACTTATGAGTGACTTTTTTTGCAAAGTAAAAGTGAAAAGTGTTGCACCAAAGACTTAAGATGATTTATTTTGCACTTTGCAAATAAAGATTTCATTACAGTCTTTGCATAAATGGCATAGCAAAGCGTTGCACCAAAAAATTAGATCACTTTCATTTTGATATTGGTTTTTGAAAGCATTTCGTTTCTGTTTGTATATTATTTTTTATTTGTTTGTTTGATATTTTGATGCTATGAGTACATGATTTATGCATAGTATATACTTATGAGTTTAAATTTTGTTTAAAATAAAAGTTTTTAAAATAATATTGCGATGCCTGTTATCATATTTATGTCAGCCCAAATATTTTTGAACTTGAATTTGGGTTTATTTTGGATGTCAACTTTTCCAAGTTTTCAGATTTTGCGGCTTTGACTTGCTTTCTAAATAGTGCGTTGACCTTTTTATACAAAACTAAATAAGAATTGATCCTAAATCTTTTAAAATTTTGCCAATAAAATTGTTTTTCGTTTCTAAGTTGTTTTAAATTGGAATTCCACCATGGTATTTTAGCTTTAACAAATGATGGCTTTGTCTGTGGGATCGCAATATTTGCTGCAGATCTAATAATTTTAGCCAAATTGGCTGCTTCTTTATTATTTTCGTCTGCTATATTGAATTTGTTATTGTTTTGTTTACAAAGTTGTTGGAATTTGACTTGGCTTAAATTTATCATATTGGAGATTTGATAGTAAGCTTATTACAATAGGGAAAAAATCACTGCCGTGCAGATTTTGAAGTATGTTCCAGGCACATTTAGGTGTGAGGCCGGCTATATATATTGTAAGATCTATGTGAGTAGAAAAATGTGTGGGAGACCCATCGTTTAAAATAACGAGGTTTTCGCTTAAAATGACGTCTTCAATAATTTTACCCCTGCTGGTGCATACATTGGAACCCCATAAAGGGTTGGCTGTGGTATTTATGGGTAGGTTGTGAAAATATCCCACAAAATTTTTAGGTATTATATTATTTCTGTTAAAAGCTATATGAGTTTCTTGTAGAGCAATAATATCCGGGTTTATATCTTTGATTAAAAGTTTTAGTTCAAGATAATTATTTATATAGCCTTTAATATTCCACTGAAGTATTTTTAACGACATAAAAACTTTAAATAAAAAGAAAATAATCTATGTAAAAAAATAAAATAAAATTTGTGCAAAATAAAACTATATGCGAATAAACATTGTTTTATATGTTTCTAATTTTGATATTGTAATTTATATTTGTCGAGTTTTTTTTGCACTTCATCATCGCTTAAAACTACTTCACTATCTTAGAGACGTGTTCTAGTAAGAGAATCTTGACTAGTAGAGAGCTTTTTTCTAAATTTAGGGATAGTTCCAATTATTGTGTTTATTGTAAAAATATTTGATTTAAGATCGTGTATTAAAGAGTTACTTTCCTCTAAGACTGCAGGTTTATGAGTACCAATAGTTGAACGAGAGACCGGTTCCAAATTTGGTTTTTTTTCTTCATCGTTGTTTGTATTAATTCTGCTTGTACTGGAAGAATTGATGGAAGATGGTGTGCTTGTAGAACGTAAGCTCGAAGAAGAGAAAGAGCTAATATTTTTGTTATTGTTATTTATTATGTCTCTTGATTGCACTTTTGAAGTTGATGCTTTAACTGGAGTGCTTGTAGAGAGTGTTGCAGTAATTGTATTATTTGAAACATTATTAGGTTGCGGTTTTTTATTTATGCCATATGAAACCACTGAAGAGAAACTGTTGCTGGAGATATTGACTGAAGGTAGTGCTTTATATAGTTGTTTTGCTTCCCGCATTGTGCATTTTCAGTTTTTTCATTGCACTTAAACTTCGAACACTTCGAGAACAAAAATTTACAAAAAATTCAAATTTACTTTCAACTTCGAAGACTTCGTATACTATTCGAATATTCGGATTCTTCGTATACTTCGTAAACTCGAACACCAACAGCACTAGTAGATATTAGTTCTCTATATAAAGCTAGTGTACTGTGATTATCTTTATAGTTCTGTTTGAGTTGAGTCTTAATTTCATTCCAACTGCCTTTAACATCATTTTCTAATATCAATCTTGCATTTCCTAATATATGTGCCTTTATATATTTGAATAAGAAATCTTTTTGATGCGTCTTTGCTACTCCTTCAGCATCATCGCAAGTGGAGACAAATGTGTAAAGTTCAGTTTTATCACTTTTGAATTCGGATATTAATTTTATGAATGTATTTATATCTATTATCTCTCCTAATTCACATGAATTACTAGGATTATCAGAATTATCTAAACTTGCTAGATTTACATAATCATTTGTTGTCATTATGAATTTTATTGAACATAAAATACTAGACGAAGTTATGATTTATTTATTATTGATTTATTTATTATTGTATTTTACTTTCGGAACATTTTTTACTTTTCACTTTTTTACGTTATGCACTTAATATTTTTATATTTTTCACGGTCGCCATATAACGCAGTTGGTTAAATAAAAAACATTTGTTGTCGTTCTCTGCCATCATCAGACTAACTTTATTTATATTTTATATATTCAACTAAGCATTTACAAATTAGTCGAATATGCATAATAAGCATATTCTCACGATAGAAGTTTGGTATAGTGCATAACGTAAATTAAATATATCACATTACCGGCACTAACTACATTATAAAATGAATGCATGTAATGCTATATCACAAAATACATATTTATGCATTACACTCTCTCGTTCGAGAGCAACTACAATACACTATTGCTTTTATGAAATTTATATTATATATAAAACATATGTTGCCTTGCTCAGCATTCTTACTGTTCCTACATATATATATCTATATATAAGTTACGGATTGTATTTCCTGTTAATAACAATTCTTCTTCTTAATAATGATTCTTCTTTATTGAATTCTTGTGATGATAATAATAACTAAACCTTAAACCTTAAACCTGTCTAAACTTTAAGATCTAAGCATCACTTCCAGTTTTGCTTCTAAACATTACCATAAAAGGCAATGTTTTACAAAAGATACATTAAAGTTATGGACTTTCGCGTCGAAATTCCCAAAAAAAATAACATTTGGTTTGCTGTTGTTTCCAAACTAAAATCTGTGTTAATTTTTACTTACAAGGTAACAAGGTAAGTCTTAACTTAAAATAAGCATAATTGACAATTAATTAATTTAATAAATAAAGTAATTAATTTTGTTAATTTGCAATTAAATTTTGTTAATAACAATTTCTGTATGAATTTAAATATTGCTGATTGTAATTTCCTTATAAATTTAAATATTGTCAACCTGGCATTTCTTATATGCTTTGCCTTTTGCGCTGGTTACTGCTGTGCTAACTTTAATGCTGGGCTTGCAATTTGCGATAAAATAGAAGCGTTGCTTCCAATTGAATAATTAAATTAAATTAAATAAGAAGTGTGGAAGTGTATGCACTACATTATATAAACTTATATACAGCTGAGTTCATTGAAATAGCAGTGCAGATGACCTACTCTTTTTAGATTGTTTAATCTTATTATAAGGACCATTTTGGGACAAAATTTTTTTATATTTGCTAAATGTGTTGTGAGGATGGAAATTTGTAATAATTTCCAACCTACATAAATTTAAATAAATTTCGAAGAAATCTGAAATTAAAATAGATGAATTAACATTCAACATAGTTATTAGAAACTACTTACCAAAAAGCCACCCAGCCTGCACGCAACACGTGAAGCAATTAGGAGAAAATAAATTTGTAATAAATAGAGAAATATATCTTAATAAAATAATAAATACATACCTTCTTTGTTCATCCCCGCAAATTTATTTAAATAATTTATTAATAAATTATTTTTTGTAATTATAAAATTAAATTATACATAATTTAAAAAAAAAGCGCACCGGCGCTTTCATGTAAAAAGTAAAAATGTAAACAAACATTTGCAAACGTCAAAAACGTCAAAACGTCCTTCGCTGCAAAAAGATGCACAAGGAAGCTTTTGGGCAAAAGTGTTAAAGTGCATTAAGTTCAACTAAGATCAACTCAAAGCTTTGTGTACTTTACACAAAAGTTCAAGAGGATGCGTATAAAAGGCGGCGCAATTTTCTAAGAATGGAGTGTGTCTTGTATGATCACTCAGTGGCATTGTATGTCAATATATAAAATAAATAAATATTAATAATTGTCTGACACAGTGGCGGTTTTAAGCCTAGATGTATAATCTATTAAAATATATATATAGTTGTTTACGAGTGCTTGGGCGGTTTTAAGTCCAGGCGCTGAGACACTTTATATATATATTCAATATAACAAGACATATATACATTCACTAACCCCGTTTCGTCCAGTAGGTACTCATCGAGCAGGATAATCACCGAAATTATACTAAGGTACAACCACGAAACTGGATCAGCCACCACTGTGAACTCTACAGGGACAGCTTCCAAATACAGCTGGTCACAAGGAAACATCTCAAGTCATATCTAATTAAATGTAACCAACCCCTTTGAAATACGACTAAGGAAATACATTCAGAATTTGCATGCGTTTAAAATCTCAAGTTATTGAAATACGATTGAAGAAATAATAATCTATATAAAGCTATCTTATATAAATCGTTGAAAATTGTACAAATAGTTAATCTCCAGGTTTATCTAGTTACGTTTAATTGAATTCTTTTCTTTATTACATATTATTTTAATGAATTATTAATATTTTAAATAAATCTGCATTGGAAATTTAACCGCCGTACTTTTATTTTGAGAAATCCTGTCTCCGCGATTATAAATTTATTGTAGTGACCCCCTGGAAAAGACTGAGGATACCCCAGCATAAATTATAACGAAACGGGAAATTCCGTGTCGTTACAGTGTTTATTTTCACATAATTGAGGCGCTAAACGGATTTGACCTATACATAGTAGATCGAAAAAAAGAGCTGCACCAATAAGAATATCAATACGTTGTGATTTATAGAATGCTAGATCAGCTAGTTGAAGATTTTTTGGAATATTCCAATCAGTTGTATTAACGTTTGTGCTGGGATGTTGATTAGTAATTTTAGAAGTAATCACTGCGGTGATGCTACTGGTGTAATTGCCAAAACGTGATTTTATGGATAACTCAGTAATGTTGTCAGCGACAAAATCTCTATCTGTAATACCTGATATTACTGTGGCACATTTTGTTGTTTTAAGTTGAAGTGTGTTGGCAAGTGATTTTGTAATAAAGTGTAATTGCGATGCTGAATCCAGAAGAGCACGGCATGGTATATAAGAGCCAGCACAATTTCTTATTAATATGATTGCAGTTGCAAGAAGCACACATTCACTTGAAGGATAATTTTGGGTTTATTGCGACGCGTTTGTTGAAACTAAGTAAGCCTGCACTTTAGATTTAGTATTTGACGTCGGATTAACTATTGGTACATCATTAGATGAAGAAAAGGTACTGTCATTAATAGGTTCATTTAAATGCAAGAGCGTGTGGTGAGGTCTTGAGCAAATACGACAAAACGAAGACTTGCATTGTTTTAATTGATGTCCCTTTTTTAGACAATTTAAACAAAGGCTGAGTTTTCTGGCTTCAGTTAGACGAAGTTTTGGAGAAAGATTTGTAAATTGACAACAGGAGTAAATGAAATGATCATCACTTTCACAAAATGTACATCCCTTTGAGTTTGTTGCTATGAACACTTTTCTGGCAATTGGATGGAGATTGATTTGCTCAGTTTTGTTATGTGCTGAAAATTTCGTGGCGTAATCAACATGCTCCAAAGTTTTACATCTTTTATCAAGAAAATCTGCCATTTGATCCCACGTATGTATTGCATCAATTGAAGCCTTTTCTTCCCATTTTGCTTGAGATGCAGGATCTAGCCTTTGCGAAACAAGATGTACTATGAGACCATCAGCAATTTGTTCCTTGCTGCCCAGCGTGCTCAATGCATGTAGGTGTGAATTCATTTTATCACTAAGGCGTCGCAGATCAACAACGGCGTTTGGTTCAACACGTCGCAACCCAAATATTTCCTTTATGTGTGCCTGAAAGATTAATCTTTTGTTATCAAATCTTTTAGATAATAATAAAAGTGACTTAGCATAGTTAGCGTCACTGACTTCAAGTGACTTTATTGCATCTAGCGCTGAACCCTTCAAACAAGATCTTAAGTGCTGAAGTTTTTCGAGATTGCTGAGTTCAATGCTTTCATCAACAATTGTTCCAAACATTAAAATGAAATGCGGCCAGTCCTTGATGTCACCACTGAAGGTCGGGAGTTGAAGTTCTGGCAGCCTTGAACGCGAGTATTTAACATTAATAGAAGGAGCCTCATCGTTCGATAGAAATCTACTAGTTGAATTTCTGATATTCGTTTGACGATGGGACAGCTCTATCATGATCGCGGATTTAATGTCAATATACTTCTGTTCAAAGTTATCTCGCACCTCACTTTCCAGTTCATGGAAGTCTTCCTGTTCGAGACTAGATTGAGCTGCGTCAAACTTAGTGTTGAGTTGTTGAAGAGAGTCGATGTAGAGTTGTAGTTGCACTTCATGGCAATTACTCAAAAATTCAGCAGACAACCTTTTTTCCAAATCCTTTAGTTGTGTTCCTAGACGTGAACATTTTAATTTTAAAAATGTTGATGCCTCTATCATATCTCCTTCCATTATTAATGTTCGTTAACAGATGCAAGTAATTGAGATCAACTACAAAAAATATAGATGATTCGCAGTCGAACCGTTTGAATGATTCGCACAACTGTTGTTTTTTTTTTGTTTTGTAAAAAATTGGTTGATGCGGCGCTGCCGACGCAAATGAAGTGCCGCAAACCAACTGTTCAAATAAACCCGCACAAAAATTCGCAACCGAATCGCGCGAGTTTTTTCTTTTTTGCAAAATGATGTAACCGAAACAAGTAAAAAATTGGTTGATGCGGCGCTGCCGACGCAGCTGTAATACCGCAAACCAAAACTGTAATGTTCAAATAAACGCACACAAAAATTCGCAACCGAATCGAGCAATTTTCAATACAATAAATGTTTTGAAAATATGAAAAAAAACATTGAAGTTTTGCACAAGTTTTTCCTCTTTTTTTTTTTTTATAAAATGATGCAACCGAAACAAGTAAAAAATTGGTTGATGCGGCGCTGCCGACGCAGCTGTAATGCCACAAACCAAAACTGTAATGTTCAAATAAACGCACACAAAAATTCGCAACCGAATCGAGCAATTTTCAATACAATAAATGTTTTGAAAATATAAAAAAGAAAACACTAAAGTGATCAACGTGATCACGTCGGGGTCACCAAATGTTGGGACTTCAAGAGTTTTTGAAACCACTAACGACAACAAAACTAGGAACGAAACGAATTTTTTAAAGAAAGGCCGACTCGTTTGAACTTTTACAAGAGACTAATTTTATTTTTAATTTCATAGTATTTTATAATAAAAAAAGGGTTGCCAACTGCAACCAAAAAATAAATAAAAAAAAATATTCCCAATTAATAATAAATTTTAATAGAAACATATAAAGCCAATCACGAACAAGGCGGTTGCTGCTGATTTGATGTCACCTTCGATGTTATTGACACCAACATATCTTGAACTTTTTCTTCTATTTCAATATATTTCTGGATATCATATCCCACTTCTATTGGATTAGAATGTATTTCCTAGATTTTAAAATTGATGACTTCAATTTCTTGCCATAATTTGTTGATTCTGTCAATATTTACTTGGTAATATGACAGAAGCTGTTGCTTGTCCATGCGTTTCACGCCATTGATGAGGCGCAATAATGAACATGATATTGCATGTTCTTTGTTGATGAGCCCTTAGATCTGTTGATCAGGGCCAATAGCTGGAACATCTGTATGCCCAACATTAAATTTTGATGTTGATGGAACAGTCACAAGCTCGACTATTTCTTCTTGGCTGAATTGTTTAATGGCCGTTACAAATTGTCGACTGTACTATTTGTAAATGTTCAGAATTTCTTTATAAGATTCCTTTTTTATGATGTCCTGGATTTCAGTATCTGTTTCAGCCTGTTGATTGATAAGGTCCTCCATGGTCATCAGATATTGTTGTTGAAAATGTTGATGTGTATATGTCACCAAATGACAATAATGATACGTGATAGATCAAGGCGGAGTCATTAAATGACAACAATGAAACGTGATAGATCACGTCGGGGTCACCAAAATGTTATGATCTGTAGGTACAGATCTAGGTAGTTTGATACCGATTTTAGCTAATCCGGCACTTTAACCAGCTTAGTTTTTACACAAATATTATTATTAGTATCTAGTCTGATATGGATTTAACTAATCCGGCACTTTAACCAGCTTCATTTCACGTACTTAATCTGGCACATTAACCAGTTGCGAATTTTATAAATATATGTTTTCTGTTGAAGGTTGTTATGAGTATTGTACTCATCACTCGAAAACCATCTCATCGTTGTTTCAGTTGTTGAAAGTTGGAAGTTAAAAGTTGAAAGGTTGTGCTTATAGATCGTTGGATTTTTTTTTTTTTATAACTTGTAATATTTGGTTTTTTTGTTTTTGTTTTTATAATTTATAAATTAATCATTTTCTTAGCAGTTAATTCCATAATTAACTTCACATAAATTATATTTTTATATTTAATATAAAAATTATATATTTTCCAAGTCACAATAACTTAATGTTGTGTTCATTTAGTTTTTAGCTTTTAATACACATAATTTAGTTTTTGAGCTTTCACTAGTAAATGGTCTTTGCCTTAGGAATTTGGTGCACATCATTTGGTTTTTTGAAGTTCACTACTAAATTTTACTTTTATGGTCTTTGCATTAGCAATTTGGCACATTATTTTATTTTTGAAATTCACTAAATTTTACTTTTATGGTCCTTGCCTTAGCAATTTGGCACATTATTTCATTTTTGAAGTTCACTAAATTATACTTTTATGGTCCTTGCCTTAGCAATTTGGCAGGATCGCCATGTAATTGTGTAGTTGTTATATTAATTAATAGAGAAAGTCAATAATGTTTTGTTTAGATCTTTATTAGTTCTGGTTTTTACATTTTAGTTCTTTAGCTGTATCTTTTGTATACACTATATGAAACACTACACAAAGACTGTCTGATAACTTACGTTCTAGTACCGAAAAAAGTTCGGTACCTCTTATATACTAAGAACGCATATATACAATACTTTGCGTTCTGCTTATTTACTTATTTACTATTGGTTATACTATTTTAATACTTATAACTATCTATGTCATAAAATTTTCATATACTTATGTCATTGGTCGTTTCGCTCACAATTGTATTCTTTACAGTGGCACACATCTGGTTACCAACTGTATTGAGGGCAACTCATATTGCATGCACAATTGCTTGCAATATGATCCCGGAAAACACTTAACAACAATTCATGAATTATATATTTATGTAGTATAAATATATTTTTAAAAACAAACGATATTTTTATATTTCTTTTAGAAAATATATTTTATTAAACATTTAAACTTTTACATAGTTATATTTAAAATTTTTATTATATTGCAAAATCACACACGAGTAAGGAATAATAACGAGGACGAGATAGCGAAGACGTGTCAAAAATGTACTGGACACACTGAGTGGTGTATTCAGTTTTTTATATGGAATGAATGACAGAATAATATTCTATTGTAAACCAAGCATCTGTGTAATTACCCAATATATAATTACCCATATTTTATGCTAGGATCGATAATTAGATGAACGTGACTTTATACCAGTATTATTTGGATACATTATCATAGAAGAATTTCTGATATAATTGGATGCGTGTTTAATGATCCGTCTTTGATGTTAAAGAGATGCATTGTTATATCTTAAATACGCATAATTAATAAACATCTATTAGTTTATTAAGCAATGGTACTATTTATTATATAAAATGTGTGACGAATTGTCTAATTAGGAATTGTCACGAACAATATTGAAATCATTCAATATCTTTGCCAGCATCTTTGCCAGTGAATGCTTTAATTGTGGCTTCAATATCTGTAAAATTCATTCATTGGCACTGATTTTTGTACCTTGTAGAAGAGGTTTCGTCCGTTGATAGATGTTGGAACCTTTTATTAAGCGCTGTTTCACAGTCACTCCATAATGGCAAAGTGTTGTAATCCAGCTGTTCTTCCCATTTTGATTTTGTGACTGAATCTACATTTTGCATGACTAAATGAATAAGAATTGCATTGGTGATATTCTTATCATCTCCTATTGAAAGAAGGAAATCATAGATGGCAGACACAGTGTCGATTGTAGTGCGCAAAGATGCAGCAGACGGTTTGTGAATTACTGGGAGATACAAAAGCTTGCTAATGTTGTCGGAAAAAATGAGACAATTGTTGTCGTACACCTTTCTTAGACTGGCTAACGCATGCTTGGCAACTTCGATTGCGGTCGACCACAGTGGTGCGAGATTGCAGGAGTGCTAACAAGGCGATGTTTTTTCAACTTTTGTAAGAACAAGGACTTGGTTGAAACACAAATATCTTCAAAAACAGCCCTATAATCGTTAGTAGGACCCAGGTCAAATATTTTGCTCTGGTATTGCATTGCTTTGTAAGAGTTAAGTATTTCCAATCTATACTCTGGCTCACTAGGACTTTTTGAAACAATGCCTTCTAGTAAATTTGCCCATAACCTTAAAATGTCAGCAACTACTGCTTCTCGATTATGGATCAAGGTATCTACCCCCTTTGGAGATTGCAAAGACTGTGATCGCTTTTTAGTAGGCATTTAAAAAAATAAATAATCGCAAGTAACAACAAAAGAGGAAAGAATTTTGTACTGAGTAAATCGACGTGCTTCACGTTTAGCTGTATTGTATTTAAGAAGTCGATATTGATATGATGTAATTTTATTTGTCATTAATATAATGCAATATAATGTGAATAATATATATTTTATTTGTTGTTAATATAATTCAATATAATGTAAATAATGTATATTTTATTTTTTATTAATATAATACAAAATACTTGTAATCAATTTATTTTTTTGTTTTAAAAAAAAAGAGAGAGTTGTAACGACACTTTTGGTGACGTTCAAAAATTTTTAGTTTTTGCTGGGGTATCCTCAGCCGTCGTCCAGAGTCGTGACAATATATTTATAATTTTGCCGAGACGTTGGTTTTAGAAGAAAACAGAACGTGATTTATATGTATAAATTATATATGTAGGTTCTAGACCTTAAGTTTATTTTAATAGTTAATTTTAAACTAATTTTAATAGTTAATTTTAAACTAATTTTAATAGTTAATTTTAAACTAATTTTAACACGCACGCACGAATATGCTTCTTTCCTCTACGAGCTGCTCACTCCAACTACTTCTTTTTACTTCCACTCACACCTCAAAGCAACGGAGTTGCCCTGCGCTCTTTTCTTATGACAGCGACGTAACTCTACTACTTTTAATTACTTTTGCGCCGCTGTCATACCTACTTTCCTACATTCGGCTATCCTGACATGTCATCCGTCCCGGATGACCCCTTAAACGCTTTCATATGTTCTGCTACTGTTTCACATTTCTTTGATCCTTCGCCATTTCCGACTCTCTCAACTACATATCTACCTCGTCTTTTCTTTTCTACTATTCGATACGGTCCTAAATATTTCTGTTTTAATTTGAGTCCTGTTCCGTATTGGGTACGTTTGATGACAACTAAATCGTCTATTTCATAATTAACTTCTTCTTTCCTACCCTTGTTATATGTATTCCTGTTTTCTTCAGCTATTTTCTGTAAATTTTCTTTTGCTTGTTCACGCATTTCATTTCTTCCCTCAAATAACTCTTCCATTACACATTCTGTGATTAACGACCCTAATGCAACATTAGTTTTTATGCGCATCTCCACCCCTGTCAAAATTTTAAATGGAGAATACTGAGTACTCCGAGCTGGAGTGCTATTGATAGCTTGATGTACCCTTTCTACGTGTTTGTACCAACTTTCTGGCGAGTTCACACATAATTTACTGAGCATTGTAATAACTGTTCTATGTATTCTTTCTACCTGGCCGTTTCCCCGCGGAACGCCTGTGGCTATTAATAGGTGTTTGATCCCTTCGTTCGTACAATACTCTTTGAACCTGCTTGCTGTGAACGCAGTGCCTCGGTCACTGATAATCACAGCAGGATTTCCGAAAACCATCGATTGTTTATTTAATCTTTCGATTACCTCTTCTACTCCTACACTTTTAGTGGGGTATAACCACACAAACTTGGAAAATGAGTCTACTACTGTCAAAATATAGTTGTATTTTTTTTTAGTCTGATCCAACGGTCCTACATGATCGATATGATACGTTTCCAATGGTCTATTACCTTTATCTATAGGATTAAGAAATCCCTCTTTCTTTCCTGACTTACTGTTCACTACTAAACATTCGATACACCCTCTTACTACTTTGTCTACTTTTGGATTTATATTTGATATGTAATAATTTTTTTCAACAATGTCTTGAGTTTTCTTTGACCCAAAGTGGCCCTGACGATGAGCGATCTCAATTATTTCGTTTTCCATAGAGGAAGGAATAACCATCCGTTCTTTAACATTATCTTTGAATAATATATCGTGTTTTAAGTAAAAATCGCCATAATTTTGAGTTTCCAAAATTTTTCGCACAGCTTTCGTCCAGTCATCGCTTAATTGCGCATTCTTTATTCTATGGCACAACGAATCTTCCAGCAACAGACAATAAACACGGCTTAGTGCATCGACATGTTTCATGTTAGTGCCCATTCTATGCTCTATTTCGTAATCAAAATCTTGCAAGAATAGAGCCCATCTTGCTACTCTAGTAGGTACATCATCTTTTTTCAATGTACACGCGAAGGCCTTACAATCGGTAACGATTTTAAATTTGATGCCAAGCAGAAAGTATCTCCACTTTTTTAAACTTTCTATAATTGCTAATACCTCCAGTTCATATGAATGATATCTTCGTTCCGTTGATGAGGTTTTCCGACTTAGAAATTCAACAGGATGTAACTGGGCATTTTCACCCCACTGCAGCAAAATAGCCCCATATCCATCGCTACATGCGTCCGTATGTACTTCTGTTTTTGCTTTTGGATCAAATAACTTAAGTATCGGAGCGGAAATTAAAGCTGTTTTCAATTGCTGAGCAGCCAATTTTTGCTCGTCTTTTATCTCGAATTTTACGTTTTTTCGTAACAAATCACTTAATGGTTTGGCAATTACAGCATAATTATACACAAATTTTCTAAAATATGATGTTAATCCCAAAAATCGTTGAATTTCTTTGTTATCTCTTGGCATTGGGAAATTTCTAACAGCTTTTAGCTTTTCCTCGTTTGGTTTTATGCTCGAGTTTTCAATGATAAAACCTAAAAAGTTAACCTTCTTCTTTAAAATCTGACACTTCTCCCACTTAATGTTTAACCCGAAATTTTGAGCAACCTCCAACACTTCTACTAATCGTCTCATTCCTTCTTCTTCACTTTGGGATGGTATGATGATGTCGTCCATGTACACCATTGCTACACCTTTCTTTATTAATTCTCTCAACACCGCGTAAACGTATCGTGTGAACACCGCTGGAGAGTTTTTAATTCCAAATGGAGCAAATAAAAATTCATACTGTCCGCCATGCGTCACAAATGCCGTAAATTTTCGACTATCTTCTTCAATAGGCACATGAAAAAATCCATTTCGTAAGTCCAATGTGCTATATACAACAGCCGACTGCAACTTTTGCAGAATATCATCTATTAGTGGCATAGGAAAGTTATCTCTAATTATTTTCGAATTTAGCTTTCTATAGTCACAGCACAACCTCTTGGAGCCATCTTTTTTCGCTACTAGAACCACCGGCGAGGCATATTCTGACATGCTTTCTTTAATAATACCCTCCTCTAGCCATTCACGTATCTGAGATTCTACAGTCTGCTGATCCGCTAGTGGTAACCTTCTTGGCCTATGAAATACCGGCACTTCATCAGTTAAAATCAATTTCATTGTTACTGGGGAGTTATTAATCTTCTTGTTCGGCTTGTAATGCTTTATAACATTTATTACCTCCTCTTTTCTTTCCTTTGGTAAATGATTCAACTGGCTTTGAACCACTACCTCCGGTTCATCAGGCTCCATTGTCACACAAATGTTATAGAGATTCCTAACTTCATTTTCACATTCTCTTACATTTTCCTTATTAAAGTCGATATGTTTTTCCTGAGACTTTCGCAAAAACTTTACATCATCTGAGGAGATCAAAATGTCAACTATTTCTAGGATATCGCTTCCTATTATGGCATCATATTGGACATCATCATCGTTTAACACATGAAGATTCAAACTGGTTTGGATACCATCTAAATCGACTAATGTTATGAAGCTACCTAATGTTTTAATCTCTTTTCCTCCTATACCCGTCAATGTTTTTCTCCTAGCTTCCAACACAATGTTTCCTAACCGCAAACAAGTGGAGTGTCTGATGATGCAGACATCGCTACCCGTATCGATTAGAGCACGTACCTTCTTCCCATTTATTCCTAAATCTTTCAAAACTCTATTAGTTCCATTTCGACGCACATCATTAATAGTTTCTATAACGAGAGAATTGTTTTTGTTTCTATTTCCTACTACCTTTTCTGGACGTTTACATTCGAATGCTTTGTGCCCTACCTCTTGACATCTAAAGCATTTATAATCTTTGATTTTGCAACTATTAGCAATATGATCCTTACCTCCACACCTATAACAACGCTTTCCATCTTTTCTATCCTCTCTTTCTATTTTTATGTCTTGTACCCCAGTATGTTCTGTTTGAAATTTCCCTCCTGTAGTGTTTAATGACGAGTATGTGTTTCTCCTGATCTTTTCGTAAATACTTAGCTTACTCTTTAAATCATTCATGCTCGTTGCCTGGTATAATATGGTTTTGTTTGCTCTACTGTCTGGAATTCCTTCTATAAAATAGTCTATTATGCTCATTTCATCTAACTGAATTTGATTTGCTATTTCAATAATACTATACAAATATTCTCTTAATGATTCAGTTGGTTTTTTCTTTCGTCCCTTTAACATGGCATGAACCTCGTTCATTGTTAAATTTACTGTGAATTCTGCAATTAATGCTTTTTTGAGCGACACCCAATCCTTTACCTCTAACTGGCTTCTGACAAACAATTTGGCTGCGCCCTTGAGTAGCTGCTTAGCATAAATAAATTTTTGTTGATCGTTCCAGTTTACGCTAATAGCCATTTCTTCTAATTGTTCTACCCAAATCTTAACACTTGGTTGACCCACCCCTGCAAATGTAGTGAGAGAGTCTTCCACATCACGAAGCGTAAACAGTGAACGTTCTTGTATCGTTTTAACAGTTGCCATTTTGTCAAACTGTATTTCTTTGTCTTCTACATTTTCGCGCGTTTCTAATTGATAATGATCAATTAATCTTTCTCTCAATTCTTGCTTTTTGCCTTCTGTATTTAAATTTAATCTTCTAAGCTCCCCTCTTAACCCTTCTATACTCAGCGCAATGATACTGTTAATATTCATGGTGCGAACGTTATTACAATCTTTTCAAAAAAAAAATTAAAATTATAACTAAAAAGTAAATAAGTTTAAAAAAAATAATATATAAATTACAAGCTAAAAAAATTAAAACGTATCAATTTCAATACGCAATCAAATAAAACAAAATGTGTACTTAAACAAAATATAAAAACTTCTGCCAGTCTCCACTGCACCGCCAGCACCCGCTACGCATCACCTTCGTCACTCGCCAACTTCGTCAGAACAGCTTTTGCGTTGTTTGTTTTACCACCTCAGTGACTGCATTCACGTCTGTATGTACTGCGTTTACTACTACGTTTAACAAAGCACATGTACTCACACACAGCTTGCTAACAACTTCGATCACCACGCCGACGCCAACTAATAACAGCAATTCTTCTTTTTTTTTTTCTTTTAATTTGTGTATTTCACAATATGCAGCTCGCTTAGAACGGATCAAACATAATTTTGTTTAACTCCACAGTTATTTTAGTTAGTTTTTCATTGTTATGTTTGTCGCTTTTAGTTTAACTTTATTCAAATTTTTTATTTATTAATTTATGTCACATATTTGTTTTTAATAACTTCAGTGTAAATAACAATTTTCAATCATTCAAAGTTTAAAAATTTCGATGTTTCTTAAATCACAGCTTTTGCATTTTTTTATAAACTCGTTCATATATTAAATTTACACATATGCATTACATAAACACCATTTTTTTTTTATTTGACTCTTAGGTTGAGCCCCCAAAGTTTGTAGGTTCTAGACCTTAAGTTTATTTTAATAGTTAATTTTAAACTAATTTTAATAGTTAATTTTAAACTAATTTTAATAGTTAATTTTAAACTAATTTTAATAGTTAATTTCAAACTAATTTTAACACGCACGCACGAATATGCTTCTTTCCTCTACGAGCTGCTCACTCTCACTACTCCTTTTTACTTCCACTCACACCTCAAAGCAACGGAGTTGCCCTGCGCTCTTTTCTTATGACAGCGACGTAACTCTACTACTTTTAATTACTTTTGCGCCGCTGTCATACCTACTTTCCTACAT
>NC_051846.1:135061298-135070773 GCF_002237135.1 Teleopsis dalmanni | reverse complement strand
TGTAACGACACTTTTGGTGACGTTCAAAAATTTTTAGTTTTTGCTGGGGTATCCTCAGCCGTCGTCCAGAGTCATGACAATATATTTATAATTTTGCCGAGACGTTGGTTTTAGAAGAAAACAGAACGTGATTTATATGTATAAATTATATATATAACTTTATTTATTTCATAAAACTTATGATTAACAAAGTTTAATTAAAATTCATTGGAAACATTTCTAATAATAAATAAAAAAAATTATGTTGATGCCAAAATTTCCCACTTCTCCATATACTACTTGTTAAAAGAATCTTAGCAAAACCCGTGTGACTTCTTAAGCCCCTCTTCTGTTGTTAAAAAAAAATAAACAAAACGTTTCCTCCGTGCTGTAAAAAAACTATTTGACCGAATAAGCCAGGTTAAAAAAATACACATAAGACAGGAAAGGAATTTTACACTACGTTTGACTCAAAGAACCAGATTTGTGGCACAATGTGCCAGATGACCAATAGGCCAGTGTACTTGTTTCAGGAAAAGTAAAATTTCAAGTTTTGGTAAAATTTACCAGAAGGCCCAATGAGCCAGAGTACTTGCTCTTTCACTTGTCGCAAACCAAGTCCCCCATTATACGAAATGCGCCTCCTTTTATATCGAGCATACCGAAGCTTTTTGGTGTAGCGTACCGGTATTCTTTGCTGTACTTGACTTCGCCGTGAAGTTGAACTTTGTGTTCTACTGTTTTTCCACTTCTTCTGCTTCGCCGTGATTTTTAGTACTTTTTTAAAACGTGCCGTGTTTTGTGTGTGGTTCTTTTATTATTTAAATAATATATATAATAGTAATTTAATAATAATTAAAACGAGGTATAATATATAATTTTGTGATTTTAATATTTTTACCAACTTAAATGTGAAAAGAAAAGAAATATTAAAAGAAATAAAATTGATGTTGGCGTGCTTAGTTTTTTTGTTGTGTTTTGTTTACGCATATAAAAATAAAATTGGACAACCAAAAGTGTTAAACTGTTTTGTGTTTTTCGTTTACGCATATATATAAAAATAAAATTGAACAACCACGAGTGTTAAATTGTTTTGTGTTTTGTTTTATTTATATATAATTGTAAAAAAAATAGACATTTGTTTAAAATTTAAACATGTTTTCGCCAATAATTGTTCATTGTTGTTGCGTTTATAAGTGTTCCATTCATAAAAGTTTTAACAAAAAGTTAATTTTTTTCCGTATATTTTTAGAATTTGCATATTGCATGTAGCGATGCCCGCGGTACATTGGCATCGAGGATCACAGGTAATGTCCATGATATTCCAAATAAATATTTTAATTCAATTTTATATTTTCCAGTTAAGTCGCCTTCAGTTATTTTCATGTGAGTTGTTAGATATATTATGTGTAGTGGTGGCGGTTATTTAACACACAGACTGTGTTTTTCTCTTCTTCTTGCTTTATGTAGCACAGAAATTTACTTTGTAAATTTGTGTCGTTACATTTCCCTCCTTCTTCAGAACAGAAATTAAACTAAAACTTTATTTTAATGACACGTTGATGACCCCTCTTCGGCTAATTTGCACTTGATACTTCTTATTTTCCACACACCGTATGAAGTTGAGACGCCTTCCTACTCTTCGTTTTTTACTGGCTTCACGAATAGCCATTTCTATCTCTCTAGGCCAGTTGTTGATGACTTCCTTTTTAGTAGATTCTCTGGGGACATTGCTCATCAATTCTGCATATAGTTCGTCAATTACGGGCGGTGGCGGTGATGTACTTTGTTCACTAATGGTATCTGTCCAGGTGCACTGTAATATGTCTTGATCCGCGTCTTGGTTCATCATATGTTCGATAGTTGGTGATGCACTTGCTGGCTTCATAGTACTAGATTCTTCTGTATCATTGACACGCTTCCGCCAACCTGTAGCTTTAGGTAACTGGACTCGGTCTGCCGGCATTAGACGTGGCTGTGGTTTGGGACATTCCATGACACGTCGTTTTTTTGATTTATTGATTACATGTACTGTACTCTTTAACCGTTTACGTGGAGGCGCGTGTACACTGGGTACATATTGACAGCGCGGGGCACTTCTTTTTAAGTTTTCTAGGCTTTCCCGAAAACGTTTAACCGAATTTTCAAATTTATTCTCCATGTTGTTTGTTATTCCGATATTATGCGACTGGATGTTCCTTGTCCTATTTGCATTGCTTTATACCACAATTTTTAACGGATCGTGAGCTTTTTGTTTAGTTTAATGCAGGTTCGACGTTCTATTCCTAATTGGTTTATCCTGTTATGTATAACTTTATATACCCTACACCCCGAAATTTTGAGTCGTTTATCCCTTATTTTCCCTATGATACATGCTATTACTTGTGCTAATAATATTCCTCTCAAAATGAGGCTCAATTTCTCTTTCTAATCTTTGGACTCTTGAAAATTTTGAAATACTCATCTTGGTTTTTGACCTGATGACGGTCATCCTTTCGTTTAAATGTACCTAGACGTTGTATGAAAATCTCTGGCTTGTTTCCTTTTGTGCTTGGTTTAATGACGTTCAATTTCTCTTGTGGTGACCATGGTTCTTGTTGACTGTCATCCTTTGCTTGAGCTCCTTGACTTGGTAGTTCCGTATTAAGTTTACTATCTGAAACATTGATATCTAATGGATCTAATGACTTCGTAGGTTGTACTTGACGATTGTCCGATACTGGCGGTACTGTAGTAGAATTCCTCTGTGGAGATGTGGTTGATGACGAAGATGATGGTGGACCGGACTGGTGATTATCTCTTGGTAGTGCTTCTCGTTGTGCTTGTTGCTGATTAACAAGGGGTGGCGGCTGCGGCTCAAGTTCCTTTGGTTGTAACGATGATTTAAAATTACTTTGCGAATGACACTGTGGCGTTTGCGACGATGATTTAGAATTATCTTGTGAATGACCCTGTGGCGCTTGCGATGATGATTTAAAATTACCTTGTGAATGGCACTGTGGCGTTTGTGACGATGATTCAAAACTTGTAGAAGTTGGTAACAATGGATGTGATGACTTTGGTACTATCATTACACGTTGTGGCACTGTTGGACGTGATGATAAGTCATGCTCTTCGATTTGATGCTTTTGCTCTCGTGGTTGCGTATTTTGATTGTAGTTAACTGGCGACTGTTGTGCATAGGCTTGTTGATAACATACTTCTGGACTTTCCCTATGAGACGTTGAACTCTGTGGAGGAGTTACGATGCATTTATGAATTGCCTCCTTGTGTGGTTTTTCCTGTAATGGTACTAAGTGTGGTTGTGAATTACTTTGGTGTGGCATGCTTAGCGTTGGTAGTATATTTGTTATTGGCCTACTAATTGCTGTTGCTCGTTTTGCGACTGGTGGAATCGGTTGCTGGTTACTTCTCGGTTGGATATGATGATTCGATTTAATGCTTTGATTTTGGACTATACTTTCTTGCATCAGTTTTGGGTGACTGGATTCTAATTTGACGGGTAAAATGATTGGGTGGTTGTCGTCCCGCCTGGCGTGACAACCCCAAAGCGTTTCCCGATGGCCTCTGATGATTTCTGTATGTTGGGTTTTCCCTGCAGCACTCGATCGTTCGACGGCCTATAGTACCACAAATCCAGCAAAAAAGTCTCCTAGGCTTTGTGCATTCTCGTGCAAAATGATTTCTTTCCCCACATCTATGACAAACATTACGCACGTCCACCTTTTCGATCTGTGTTCTGTTAACGGCAATCGGTGGTGACCAATCAAGAGTGCATTGGCGTTCTCTACTACTTAGTTGTGTAAGTCGTTCGAATTCTTCTGCTAATTTGATTAATTCTCCCAAGGAGCTAAATTCACGTGGTTTGATCTGGAGCTGATACTCTGGTCTACTATTTCGGTAAATCCGACTTAACTGTTGTCCCCTTGTTAACTCAGCATATCGCATCAACTCTTGTAGTGCCAAGGCATAGTCTTGAAAGGACTCAGTCTTCTTCTGGTATCTGTTCCGAATTGTATCTTCTAATTGCTCTAAATAATTAGAAGGCAAGAAAAACTCTCGAACATCCTGAACAAAACTTGACCAGTGTGTCCACTTCCGATTGTTATTCCGGAACCACATTAGAGCTCTTCCTTCCAGTATTTCTGGCATAAGTCTTGGCAGAATGTCTCGGGGAATGTTATAAGTTTCGGAGAGTGTTTCCAGATTTTCCAAAAATGGTAATGGATTTGTTTCACCATTAAAATGTACCTCCCATTTACGCACTTGATTGGCGATTCGCGCTATGTCCTCAAATTTGCTATTCATCATGGTTGGCTCTGAGATGTGTATTTTCGGTGTTTCGATTTCGAAGCCTGGAGGTTTGGGTGAGAGACTGCGATCGTATTTAGTTTCCATTTCCATAATTATGTCTAGTAATTTTTCCGTGTTCTCCTCAGTTGCTAGATGATCACGTACACGCTTCCGTAGTTCCTCAACGGTTCCTGATGTACTGACCTTGATTTCTTCTAGAATTAGAACCAAATCCTCTTTACGCGCTATCGAAATCCATGCCGTCTTGACCATGTTACCTCGTGTACCGTCTAATGACTCTCTGCGTTAAACGTTTGTACACTTATTCGTCCTGTTCCTAGTTCGTTCTTTTCTAAAACAACGTCCCTGCTCGGGCGCCAATTGTAACGACACTTTTGGTGACGTTCAAAAATTTTTAGTTTTTGCTGGGGTATCCTCAGCCGTCGTCCAGAGTCGTGACAATATATTTATAATTTTGCCGAGACGTTGGTTTTAGAAGAAAACAGAACGTGATTTATATGTATAAATTATATATATAACTTTATTTATTTCATAAAACTTATGATTAACAAAGTTTAATTAAAATTCATTGGAAACATTTCTAAGAATAAAAAATTATGTTGATGCCAAAATTTCCCACTTCTCCATATACTACTTGTTAAAAGAATCTTAGCAAAACCCGTGTGACTTCTTAAGCCCCTCTTTTGTTGTAAAAAAAAATAAACAAAACGTATCCTCCGTGCTGTAAAAAAACTATTTGACCGAATAAGCCAGGTTAAAAAAATACACATAAGACAGGACAGGAATTTTACACTACGTTTGACTCAAAGAACCAGATTTGTGGCACAATGTGCCAGATGACCAATAGGCCAGTGTACTTGTTTCAGGAAAAGTAAAATTTCAAGTTTTGGTAAAATTTACCAGAAGGCCCAATGAGCCAGAGTACTTGCTCTTTCACTTGTCGCAAACCAAGTCCCCCATTATACGAAATGCGCCTCCTTTTATATCGAGCATACCGAAGCTTTTTGGTGTAGCGTACCGGTATTCTTTGCTGTACTTGACTTCGCCGTGAAGTTGAACTTTGTGTTCTACTGTTTTTCCACTTCTTCTGCTTCGCCGTGATTTTTAGTACTTTTTTAAAACGTGCCGTGTTTTGTGTGTGGTTCTTTTATTATTTAAATAATATATATAATAGTAATTTAATAATAATTAAAACGAGGTATAATATAAATTTTGTGATTTTAATATTTTTACCAACTTAAATGTGAAAAGAAAAGAAATATTAAAAGAAATAAAATTGATGTTGGCGTGCTTAGTTTTTTGTTGTGTTTTGTTTACGCATATAAAAATAAAATTGGACAACCAAAAGTGTTAAACTGTTTTGGGTTTTTCGTTTACGCATATAAAACTAAAATTGAACAACCACGAGTGTTAAATTGTTTTGTGTTTTGTTTTATTTATATATAATTGTAAAAAAAATAGACATTTGTTTAAAATTTAAACATGTTTTCGCCAATAATTGTTCATTGTTGTTGCGTTTACAAGTGTTCCATTCATAAAAGTTTTAACAAAAAGTTAATTTTTTTTTCCGTATATTTTTAGAATTTGCACATTGCATGTAGCGATGCCCGCGGTGCATTGGCATCGAGGATCACAGGTAATGTCCATGATATTTCGAATAAATATTTTAATTCAATTTTATATTTTCCAGTTAAGTCGCCTTCAGTTATTTTCATGTGAGTTGTTAGGTATATTATGTGTAGTGGTGGCGGTTATTTAACACACAGACTGTGTTTTTCTCTTCTTCTTGCTTTATGTAGCACAGAAATTTACTTTGTAAATTTGTGTCGTTACATTTCCCTCCTTCTTCAGAACAGAAATTAAACTAAGACTTTATTTTAATGACACGTTGATGACCCCTCTTCGGCTAATTTGCACTTGATACTTCTTATTTTCCACACACCGTATGAAGTTGAGACGCCTTCCTACTCTTCGTTTTTTACTGGCTTCACGAATAGCCATTTCTATCTCTCTAGGCCAGTTGTTGATGACTTCCTTTTTAGTAGATTCTCTGGGGACATTGCTCATCAATTCTGCATATAGTTCGTCAATTACGGGCGGTGGCGGTGATGTACTTTGTTCACTAATGGTATCTGTCCAGGTGCACTGTAATATGTCTTGATCCGCGTCTTGGTTCATCATATGTTCGATAGTTGGTGATGCACTTGCTGGCTTCATAGTACTAGATTCTTCTGTGTCATTGACACGCTTCCGCCAACCTGTAGCTTTAGGTAACTGGACTCGGTCTGCCGGCATTAGACGTGGCTGTGGTTTGGGACATTCCATGACACGTCGTTTTTTTGATTTATTGATTACATGTACTGTACTCTTTAACCGTTTACGTGGAGGCGCGTGTACACTGGGTACATATTGACAGCGCGGGGCACTTCTTTTTAAGTTTTCTAGGCTTTCCCGAAAACGTTTAACCGAATTTTCAAATTTATTCTCCATGTTGCTTGTTATTCCGATATTATGCGACTGGATGTTCCTTGTCCTATTTGCATTGCTTTATACCACAATTTTTAACGGATCGTGAGCTTTTTGTTTAGTTTAATGCAGGTTTGACGTCCGATTCCTAATTGGTTTATCCTGTTATGTATAACTTTATATACCCTACACCCCGAAATTTTGAGTCGTTTATCCCTTATTTTCCCTATGACACATGCTATTACTTGTGCTAATAATACTCCTCTCAAAATGAGGCTCAATTTCTCTTTCTAATCTTTGGACTCTTGAAAATTTTGAAATACTCATCTTGGTTTTTGACCTCATGACGGTCATCCTTTCGTTTAAATGTACCTAGACGTTGTATGAAAATCTCTGGCTTGTTTCCTTTTGTGCTTGGTTTAATGACGTTCAATTTCTCTTGTGGTGACCATGGTTCTTGTTGACTGTCATCCTTTGCTTGAGCTCCTTGACTTGGTAGTTCCGTATTAAGTTTACTATCTGAAACATTGATATCTAATGGATCTAATGACTTCGTAGGTTGTACTTGACGATTGTCCGATACTGGCGGTACTGTAGTAGAATTCCTCTGTGGCGATGTGGTTGATGACGAAGATGATGGTGGACCGGACTGGTGATTATCTCTTGGTAGTGCTTCTCGTTGTGCTTGTTGCTGATTAACAATGGGTGGCGGCTGCGGCTCAAGTTCCTTTGGTTGTAACGATGATTTAAAATTACCTTGCGAATGACACTGTGGTGTTTGCGACGATGATTTAGAATTATCTTGTGAATGACCCTGTGGCGCTTGCGATGATGATTTAAAATTACCTTGTGAATGGCACTGTGGCGTTTGTGACGATGATTCAGAACTTGTAGAAGTTGGTAACAATGGATGTGATGACTTTGGTACTATCATTACACGTTGTGGCACTGCTGGACGTGATGATAATTCATACTCTTCGATTTCATGCTTTTGCTCTCGTGGTTGCGTATTTTGATTGTAGTTAACTGGCGACTGTTGTGCATAGACTTGTTGATAACATACTTCTGGACTTTCCCTATGAGACGTTGAACTCTGTGGAGGAGTTACGATGCATTTATGCATTGCCTCCTTGTGTGGTTTTTCCTGTAATGGTACTAAGTGTGGTTGTGAATTACTTTGGTGTGGCATGCTTAGCGTTGGTAGTATATTTGTTATTGGCCTACTAATTGCTGTTGCTCGTTTTGCGACTGGTGGAATCGGTTGCTGGTTACTTCTCGGTTGGATATGATGATTCGATTTAATGCTTTGATTTTGGACTATACTTTCTTGCATCAGTTTTGGGTGACTGGATTCTAATTTGACGGATAAAATGATTGGGTGGTTGTCGTCCCGCCTGGCGTGACAACCCCCAAAGCGTTTCCCGATGGCCTCTGATGATTTCTGTATGTTGGGTTTTCCCTGCAGCACTCGATCGTTCGACGGCCTATAGTACCACAAATCCAGCAAAAAAGTCTCCTAGGCTTTGTGCATTCTCGTGCAAAATGATTTCTTTCCCCACATCTATGACAAACATTACGTACGTCCACCTTTTCGATCTGTGTTCTGTTAACGGCAATCGGTGGTGACCAATCAAGAGTGCATTGGCGTTCTCTACTACTTAGTTGTGTAAGTCGTTCGAATTCTTCTGCTAATTTGATTAATTCTCCCAAGGAGCTAAATTCACGTGGTTTGATCTGGAGCTGATACTCTGGTCTACTATTTCGGTAAATCCGACTTAACTGTTGTCCCCTTGTTAACTCAGCATATCGCATCAATTCTTGTAGTGCCAAGGCATAGTCTTGGAATGACTCAGTCTTCTTCTGGTATCTGTTCCGAATTGTATCTTCTAATTGCTCTAAATAATTAGAAGGCAAGAAAAACTCTCGAACATCCTGAACAAAACTTGACCAGTGTGTCCACTTCCGATTGTTATTCCGGAACCACATTAGAGCTCTTCCTTCCAGTATTTCTGGCATAAGTCTTGGCAGAATGTCTCGGGGAATGTTATAAGTTTCGGAGAGTGTTTCCAAATTTTCCAAAAATGGTAATGGATTTGTTTCACCATTAAAATGTACCTCCCATTTGCGCACTTGATTGGCGATTCGCGCTATGTCCTCAAATTTGCTATTCATCATGGTTGGCTCTGAGATGTGTATTTTCGGTGTTTCGATTTCGAAGCCTGGAGGTTTGGGTGAGAGACTGCGATCGTATTTAGTTTCCATTTCCATAATTATGTCTAGTAATTTTTCCGTGTTCTCCTCAGTTGCTAGATGATCACGTACACGCTTCCGTAGTTCCTCAACGGTTCCTGATGTACTGACCTTGCTTTCTTCTAGAATTAGAACCAAATCCTCTTTACGCGCTATCGAAATCCATGCCGTCTTGACCATGTTACCTCGTGTACCGTCTAATGAATCGCTGCGTTAAACGTTTGTACACTTATTCGTCCTGTTCCTAGTTCGTTCTTTTCTAAAACAACGTCCCTGCTCGGGCGCCAATTGTAACGACACTTTTGGTGACGTTCAAAAATTTTTAGTTTTTGCTGGGGTATCCTCAGCCGTCGTCCAGAGTCGTGACAATATATTTATAATTTTGCCGAGACGTTGGTTTTAGAAGGAAACAGAACGTGATTTATATGTATAAATTATATATATATAACTTTATTTATTTCATAAA
>NC_051846.1:135038115-135061198 GCF_002237135.1 Teleopsis dalmanni | reverse complement strand
TTAATAAATATACTGAAAAAAGTCCACAATCCTAATATAGTAAATGGAATAAAAATTCTAGAAAAATATTTTATAATGTTGCAAAATATATACAAAAAATATTTTAGTAAGGTTTGAATACGAATCACACAAAATGTGGTCATGATATTTCAAACGAAGAAAATAAGTATGAAATAATTCAGAATGAGCACAGAAGAGCTTACAAAAATAACAGAGAAAATAAGGATCAAATTCTTGAGAGATATTACTTTCCAAGAATGACCAATTTAATTAAAGATTACACCAAATCTTGAGAAATCTATAATTGTAATAAAAATGATCGACATACACCAAAACCAGAAATTCAAGCAACTCCTATACTATCATATTCAACGGAAATCTTACACGTTGATATTATTGAAATTTCAGGTGAAAAATTTATAACGTACTTTGACAAGTTCACTAAATTTACTAAATTTTTCCGAATTAAAAACAAGTCAGTATATCACATTAGGGATAAAATAATTAATCTTCTACATTATTTTTTTGCACCAAAGTTGTTAGTAATGGATAATGAAGGTAGCTTTATTAGCCCAATTACACTAAATTATTTAGAGGGTCTGGAAATTGAAATCTATTTAGTACCTTGTACTGTCATATGAATATATTTAAACCATGACCACACACAACGTACTGTGTGAGGTAATTATCTTGACAAGCTAACCCAAAACACTTGAAATGCGATTCGTATCACATTTCCCAATGTGCCAAATATAAAAATAATTTATGAGTTGGAAATTCGACTCATACTATTTGTCATTTCTTTATGACAAACAGTTTCGCCGCATATTTAATTGTTTTTAATATACGCTTGACTATTTAGGTTGAGGTTTATAAAGCATGTTAAGTGTTTTCCGGAATCATATTGCAAGTAAGTATGCATGCAATATGATTTGCCCTAGTTACAGCTGGTGACCATATGTGTGCCACTGTAACACAAATTATAAAAAGAGCAAGACAGACCAATGACTGTAATACAAGTATTTATGATTAATATTAACCAATTAGAAATAAGTAAATAAGTATCAACCAATAGAATCGATACATAAGATTCTATTGGAATTAAGTTGTAAGAAATCATGTTAGATATAAGAATGAAATTTTAATAAAAACAGTCTCTTAAGAACACTCAAAACGACAAGTCTTTGATTTTTAAAGTAATACAATATGAAGAAACGATAAACTAATTACATGGCGATCCTGCTAAATCGGAAGGACTAAATTTTAAAACGAAAATATTATTAATAAAAAATTAACAATTTATACTAAATCGGAAGGACTAAATTTTAAAACGAAAATATTATTAATAAAAAATGAACAATTTATGCTAAATCGGAAGGACTAAATTTTAAAACGAAAATATTATTAATAAAAAATTAACAATTTATACTAAATCGGAAGGACTAAATTTTAAAACGAAAATATTATTAATAAAAAATGAACAATTTATGCTAAATCGGAAGGACTAAATTTTAAAACGAAAATATTATTCATAAAATATGAACAATTTATAGAATGATAAGTGCAAGTAATTATATAAGTGTAGTAACAATAAAATGCAACTGCGAAAATACAAAATTAATTGTGTGGTAAAAATGTAAAACAAATATAAATTATAAAATAAAAACAATTTATTGAACGATAAGTGCAAGTAACATAATTTAACTTTAAAAATGTGCAAATTTAACTGTTTTGTGTGTGGACAAACCTATAAGTCAAAAGGTTTGTTATTAAAACACCAAAATAAACATAAGGATCTTATAAATTATGTTAACCAACTTTTTAAATCAGTGCGCGTTTATACAAAACAAAAATAAAAAACTCATAAACATTAATAGACACGTATGTGCATAAATAACAAAAACAAGAGTTTCTTGGATTCAATTTCTTGGCATATAAGACATCTTCATCAGTAACAACAAAATATTCATCTGATTCAAGAAGAAAACTTCTCAATTTAAAAATACAGCAAATTTCATCATCAACGACTCAACGATGGGATGGTTCTCCAGCGATGAATACAACACGAAGAACAACGTCCAACAAAAGACAGAGGTGACCAACAACAATCTACAAAACAATGCAGCTACAAGCACCGGAAATATAGAGGTAGTAATTATAACTTTATTTATAGTATTTATTATTTTATTCGTTGCATATAAAATAAATAAGTACATAAAAAAATATGTACATAAACGTGTACACACGGCATTAAATTCCAATAACGTTTAAACACTAGCATGTTATTATATTTAGACAAATTATAATATTATTATTATATATATATATATATTTTTTATTCTTATTGTTACATTTACATAATTATGACATAACTATAATATTATACATTCAAAAAAAAAATTTTACAAAAAGATAATGAATTATATCTATGAATTATATCTCATACAAAATATACAAAAAAAAAAATGTATAAAAAATTTTTTTTTCTATTGAATTTGTTGAATTTGATTTGTGTTGAATTTTGCTTTCTTGTCCGATCTCGTTACTAATTTTGATTTATGGAAAACTTTGCTACATACATAGGGGAAGTTCAGAATATTCTTAAAAACGCAAAAAAGGCTAGTATCAGAGGATATACTAAGCCCACGATAGCCATTAAACTAAATAGGTTAGATAACCTTAAAAGGCTTATAGAAGCAACATATGTAACCAAAAATTTTGAGGAATTTTTAGCTCTAAAAGAAGTTTTTTTAGAAAAATATACTCAGACAAGAAAATATCTCTTGAATATGACATCAACTGAACAGACACCTGACGCTATAACCATAAATAACCACATAACGAGTGGTAATCAAAATAACAACGGCACACAAATAGCAAATATGGCGTCGTATGACTCTGTAATAGAAAGTGTAGAAAAACTCCTACCCGTTTTTACAGGAAAGCAAGAAGAATTAAGTTCTTTCTTGCGACGATTGAATTTGTATAGCAAGAAGATTAGAGACGAAGACAAACAGGAGTTCTTAGAGCACATTGTAGATTGCAAACTCAATCACAATGTGAAGATAAGAGTTTCGCCAGTAGGTTTTCCAACTTCAATGGAAACATTAGTAGAGAAACTCAAGTCAATTTACATACCGAAAGACACAGTTCCGATTCTCTTACAAAAAATAAGTGAAATTAGGCAAGGCCACAACCAGTCGATCACGGAATATAGTGATAAAATGGCCAAACTATTGTCAGACCTAAATACGGCGTCTCTATTAAAGAGAAATTATAGCCCAACCTCGCCACAAGCTGAAGGGATGCTAGCAACTAACGAAGAGAATGCATTACTGGCATACAAAAAGGGCCTTAATGCAACATATTCGCAAGCTGTACAGATGTCACAGCCCAAAACTTTCCAGGAAGCGAGAGAAATCGCTGAAAGTTTACTTTTCACTGAACAGAACCAAAGAATGCTATACTACCGTGGTAACACGCCAAATGGCAATAGACTTAGTGGCAACTGGTCCAATAACCATAACAATTATAATAATAATAATAATAATAACAATCGAAATAACCGGTACCATAACAGAAATAACCGATATAACAGTAGAAATACATATAATAATAGTGGTCAAAGAAACCACAACAATCAAAATAACAACAACTCAAATAGGAATCAAAATAATTCTCTTATCAGTAACAACAGGAATGTCCAAATAAATCGAGGTAACAACAATAACAACTGGAGACAAATCAACAATAGAAACAATAACAGAAACGGAAACGGAAGGAACATTCGCTTAATAGCAGCACAGGAAAACTGCAATACACCAGAGGGAAACCAGTAGAATTCACCTCTGGTAAAATAAAAAAATATATCTACTCATTCAACCCACATGCATCGAACTATGTAAAAGTTCATTGCCATGACACTAACAACTATATAAAATTATTAATCGACACAGGAGCAGATGTGTCACTAATCAAAAACAAGTTTAATCTAAATTATAATTCGAATAAAACATGTATATTATCTGGTATCACAAACAACTATATAAATTCCATAGGCATCACGACTCTTCATATGATGTTTGAAAATATAAATTTAAAGCATGAATTTTCGGTGGTGGAAGAGGATTTTCCAATTGAAGTAGATGGCATCATCGGTAGAGATTTCCTAACCATTTTTAAATGTAATATTGATTATTACACTTTTTCGTTAACAGTTACCCACAATGAACAACAGATAACTATTCCCATATCATATAAACCAATTGTTCTACAAGCAAGAACAGAACATATATTACCTATAGACATGTATTTCGATGATGATACATTGTTGATTTCTCAAGAAATTGACAAAGGTGTTTTCATTGCAAATACAATACTACCAGCAAGAGGAAACTGCCACATTCGAGTTTTGAACACGAATGAACACAGTGTTACTCTAAATACACTAAATTTTAAAACCCGTCCTTTGAACGAGTATTATAAAGTTAATAAAGACCCTTGTAACAAATATAATGAACCACGTTCACAAAAACTTTTAAATAAATTACAAATAGGAACGCAACATAACAAATGTGACGATAAGGAACTTATCTCACTGGTAACTAAATTTCAACATATATTCTTGATGGAAGGAGAACAAATATCCTGCAACAATTTCTACACGGAACATATTTCAACTTCAGATAATGTGCCAACATACATCAAAAATTATAGACTACCACATAGTCATAATGATGTTGTTAAATCGCAAGTCCAAAAATTACTTGACGATGACATAATACAACCCTCTAAAAGCCCATACAATTCACCAATCCTACTCGTACCCAAGAAATCATCAGATGATGAGAAGAAATGGAGACTCGTAATCGATTACAGAAAACTCAACAACAAAATAATAAATGACAAATTTCCTCTAACACGCCTTGAAGACATACTAGACTTACTTGGTAAAGCAAGGTATTTTTCAACTTTGGATATGACTAGTTCATTTCACCAAATTCCCATTGATAACTCATCACGACAAAAAACTGCATTTTCGACCATCAATGGTCATTATGAATTTAAAAGACTACCTTTCGGTCTAAAAATAAGTTCAAACAGTTTTCAACGAATGCTAACATTAGCGTTAACAGGCCTTGAAAACGAAGCATTTCTATATGTCGATGATATCATTGTTTTTGGCAACAGCCTAAAACACCACAATATCAATCTAGAAAAAGTCTTCAAGAGATTAAGTGATTGCAATTTAAAATTAAATCCTGAAAAATGCAACTTCCTAAAACACGAAGTTACATATCTAGGACACCTAATCACTGAACATGGCGTCAAAACAGACCCAGCCAAATATAAAGTCATTCAAAATTATCCTAAACCTACGAACGTAGATGAAGTTAGGAGATACATTGCTTTCTGTAATTACTACAGACGTTTTATCAAAGATTTTGCATCAATATCAAAACCTTTAAATTCGTTATTAAAAAAGAATCAAAAATTCGTATGGAATACTGAATGTGAAATAGCATTCGAACGTCTTAAATCAACCCTAATGAGTCCTCCTGTATTGAAGTATCCAGACTTCGATAAACCGTTCATAATAACAACGGATGCCTCTGACTATGCACTTGGTGCGGTACTTTCTCAAGGTAATGTTGGTTCAGATTTGCCAATTTGCTACGCAAGCAAAGCCTTACAAAAACACGACTTAAACAAGCCAGTTATTGAAAAGGAACTACTTGCGATACATTGGGCAATAAACTACTTCAGACCATACATATATGGCAAACATTTTTATGTTGTAACTGACCACAGACCCTTGATTTCATTATTCGTGCACAAGAATCCTTCGTCAAAAATGACGAGGATTCGAATCGATTTATCAGATTATGACTTTGAAATAAAATAAAAAAAGGGAAAAATTAATACTAATGCTGATGCCCTGTCTTCCGGAATCATATTGCAAGTAAGTATGCATGCAATATGATTTGCCCTAGTTACAGCTGGTGACCATATGTGTGCCACTGTAACACAAATTATAAAAAGTGCAAGACAGACCAATGACTGTAATACAAGTATTTATGATTAATATTAACCAATTAGAAATAAGTAAATAAGTATCAACCAATAGAATCGATACATAAGATTCTATTGGAATTAAGTTGTAAGAAATCATGTTAGATATAAGAATGAAATTTTAATAAAAACAGTCTCTTAAGAACACTCAAAACGACAAGTCTTTGATTTTTAAAGTAATACAATATGAAGAAACGATAAACTAATTACAACCTCCACAGAAAAGTGAAGTTAATGGTGCAATAGAACGTGTTCATTCCACTATAATCGAAATGATTAGATGTCTTCAGATCGAATATCCTAATTACTCCCTCAAAGAAATAATCTATATCGCAGTAGATAGCTACAACAATACTGTACATTCTGTTACCAAAAGAAAAACGATTTTTTTGGACGAAGTAATAGAATAAACTATCAAGACTTGACGAATTTCCAAGGAATCGTCAAAAATGATTTGCGTAATGAAATCGCTAAGAATCAAGTCAAGGTGCTTAGCTGGCATAATAAAAAAAAGATCTAAAGCCAAAAATTATAACCTTTATAAAATTATAGAAATATGGTATAGGCTTATACCATATTTGACACAGCCGACTTTAAATATTTACGAGTACAGCAGTCCACTGGTTACAATAAAACAGGGTGTGGCGGATTTGGCAACCACAGATAATTATCAAAACACAAAAAGCACGATGGCAACGTTGTGACTTGACAAGCAGAAATCGTATAAAAGCAAAACGCTGGTAAGCATCGCTCTCTTTTGCATTCGAGCCGTCAGCAACCAAGGAGTTATAGTGGAATAATAATACCACACATACTCTAAGTTATTAACGGCAAAGATATTTTCGAATTTAAAATCATTTAGACAGGTGGTATCATCGCCGATTAAGTTAATGCAGCCAATTTAATAATTAGAGATAATTTAGGTGGCAGCATCTCAATCATCTCCATTTAATTTTTACCGACATATTTATTTGAAAAAGATGGAGCCGAGACCAAAGGTGTGCTATTTGTGTAGACAAGAATTTTCGGGAAAAAATTTCAGAATTTTTAGCGAGCGGTATTTGTAATTCATCAGGAAATAAACAGCCCCAATTTGGCAGCTACATCAGCACCCAGTCAAGCCGAACAAGATCAGAGTGTAGAAGCGATAGGCGTGGTCAAATTACCACCTTTCCTTCACTCTGATCCCGAATTATGGTTCACGCAAATCGATGGGTTACTGCATGTCAATAGAATAACATCAGATGTCTCCAAATACTACACAGTCATTACGGCACTTGACGCAAATACACTTGGCCAGGTAGCAGACATCGCAAAGAAGCCTCCAGTTTCCGACAAATACGCAACATTAAAAGAAGAATTGATCCGACGCTTTGGTGAGTCAAAGCAAAAACAACTCATCAAATTGCTTACAAACTTAGAGCTATCAGACAAGCGACCGTCTCAATTACTGCGTGACATGCGCAATTTAGCGGGTACAAACATTTCTGAAGATGCACTTTCAACTCTGTGGGCACAACGCTTGCCCAGCAACGTTAGATGTATTTTGTCTGCATGTAACGCCGGCAGTTTGGAAAGCATGGCAGAATTAGCTGACAGGATAATGGACAATTTACCAACACCACAGTTCGTTATGGCTGCAACAACTGGTACTCATTTTAATCAATCGTCATCGCCGTTAGAAGCGCGAGTACTTGCATTAGAGACAGCAGTACAGCAAATTATAAGCAGCTTGGGTGTGTTAACGATGCAGTTAAAATCGAGCAGCCGTGGTAGAAGTACGGACCGTCGTTACGAAAAAAGAGATCGCAGGCAAAGCAATAGGAGAAACAAAGTATGCAGTTACCATACACGATTTGGGTCCAGGGCGTTTAAATACACTCCACCATGTGAATTCAGCAAGGCAGCTGGAAATCACAGCTCAACACCAACAGCGGAAAACTAAAAACGTTATCGCAAACAAGTGCGGCATGCGATAACGAACCTCCCTGCTGCACGATCGAGACCCGTCTCCACGTCTTTGACAAACAATTGAATTTCTTAGTCGACACAGGTTCAGTTGTCTCAGTTGTGCCAGTTACTCCCATCAATAGTAAACCAAATCCGATTACAAGTAAAGACGTCAGATTATATGCAGTGAACAACACAACAATAAATACATTTGGAGTAAAAAGGTTGAAAGTTGACCTAGGTCTTCGCCGTGAATTTTGTTGGAGTTTCATTATAGCCGACGTAAAATCACGATCATAGGAGCAGATTTTTTATCCAGATTTGGTCTCATACTAGACATAAAGAGAAAAAAGCTAATTGATCCGCTAACAACGTTAAATGTGATTGGGGCAATCAAAAAAGTCACCACACACTCGATCTCAACGCTGCACAAAAATAGCAATCTCTTCACAATAATCAATAAATACATTGACCTAGCTAATCCCAACTCGTATCGCCTTCCGAAAAACTCGCAGGTTAATCACTGCATAGAAACGAATTGTCAACCGATAGCCGAGAAGCCGAGGCGTTATGCAGGTGAGAAATTAACAGCTATAAAGAACGAATTCAGCACATTGCTTGAACAAGGAATAGTGCGACCATCTGATAGTCAATGGTCCAATCCCGTTCATCTAGTGAAAAAGAAAACCGGCGGTTGGAGAGCGTGTGGAGATTTCCGCAGACTAAATGCACATACTAAACCAGACAAATACCCAATACCGTTCCTGGATAAAATTTCTGAGAGACTTTTTGGCGCCTGTAAATTTTCGAAAATAGATATCAACAAAGCGTATTATAATATACCAATGGCCTCAGAAGACATCTGTAAAACTGCAGTAAGCACTCCACTAGGCATGTTCGAATTCGTTGTTATGCCATTTGGTCTCCAAAACGCGATACAAACATTTCAAAGACATATGGATTCTTTATTCAGAAATATTTCTTTCGTTTTCTGCTATCTCGATGACATATTGGTTTTTTCTCGAAACATGGAAGAACATGAAAAACACGTAGAAATTGTGCTAAATAAACTACAGGAAGCACATCTTGGTGTTAATATTGCTAAATGCGAGTTCGGTGTTGATGAGTTGCAGTTCTTGGGTTATCATTTGTCAGCAAGTGGCATGAATCCCCCAGTAGAGCGTGTAGAAGCCATTCAAAATTATGTCCGACCCAAGACAATACATGAAATTCGTCAATTTCTTGGAGTTGTCAATTATTATCGAAAGTACATTCCTCGAGCGGCACAGCCACAAGCACCCCTAAGCAGCCTACTGAGAGAATCCAAGAAGAGAGATAAAACAGAAATAGTCTGGACAGCAGAACTAAACACATCATTTGAAAATTGTAAGGCGGGCATATCAACATTAACTCAGCTAGTATTCTTATCACCTACAGCACCTCTTCGTCTTTCAACCGATGCTTCCAGCACCGCAATAGGATCAGTTTTGGAGCAGCGAGTCAATGACCAGTGGAAGCCAGTAGCGTTCTTCTCCGCCAAGCTTAAATCGGCAGAAGTAAATTACAGTACATATGACAGAGAACTCCTAGCAGTTTACGCATCCATAAAACATTTTCGTCATTTCTTGAAGGGCGTCATTTTGTCATCCGCACGTTCGCTTTTCAGCAGAAAGCCAATAAGGTATCTCCTCGTCAATTGCGCCATCTGAGTTACATAGCAGACACACTCTCGCGGATCAACTCGATAGCCATGCCAGAAACTTGCAGTCTAGAGCGGATAAGCAAGCACCAGGAAGATGATGAAGAACTAAAACAATTGTTGTCCACAGGCACGAAATTACAACTGAAGAAATTGCAGTTGCAATCGAACTTGGGGACATACTGTGATGTCACCACGGGCCAGTTAAGACCATTTATACCCAAATCTTTACGCAAAGAGGTATTCAACTTAGTGCATTCTTTGGCACATACTGGTTCCAGATCCACAGCGCGACAACTTGCATCAAAATACATGTGGCCATCAATGCGCAAAGACATAAACACTTTCGACAGTTCGACAGTATAAGGGTTGTCAGCAGTCTAAAATCAATAGGCACAACAGAATGAAGCCAAACGAATTTGCAAAAACCGATCAGCGATTCGACCATGTCCATCTGGATTTAATTACATTACCAGAATGTCAGGGTTATAGATACGCATTGACCATGATTGACAGGTTTAGTCGATGGCCAGAAGTGACACCCTTAAAAGACATAACCGCAGATACAGTAGCCGTAAATTTCTATGCAACCTGGGTATCCCGGTTTGGTGCGCCGAAAGTAATAACAACAGTGTAGTGCGCATACACATATTGACACAGCACATAAATAATCTTCAGTTTATTCCCATACTTTGTTGCGATATTTATGCAACGGGAATTAGACACCACGCGATAAGCGTCGTGGAATGTGCTGGCTAGTCAAATATGTTTATGCACACTTAATATAAACTGCATGTGCTTGCGCTGCGACGTTTTGCACATGTATTAGTATAAGTGTTATGTACATGCGCTGTGTCGCTATGTACTTAGACGTTAAGCATAATAACTTTTATGTACACAATTTAAAATAAAGATTTAGACATGAAACTATACGGTTATCATCATTTACTTACATGGCGACCGTAACATGTTTTCGTTGTTAAAATTGCTATTATCGAACTATTACTATTATTAATTTAATTAATTATAATTTAATTAAATAATCGAATTGCCGAAAAATTCATAATTGAAAAAAAAAAAATAGAAGTGATGCCGAAAAATTCATAATTGCGAAGTGCATGTGTGGCACAAAAGCCAAGTTCGACAGGCCTCAGGCCAATGTAGTTAATGAAGTGGAAGTACAAACAGATCTAAGCGATTTAAAAACCACAAATTTCCTTTTGCTAATTCTTGTTGTTATAGTGATAGGACAAATTGTTCTCAAATTAATAGGAACGTACAGAGCTTCCATTAAAAGGAAATATATGAAACGTGCAGTTTGAACAGACAATATTTAAAATGCTTAATTTCAGTTTAGTAATTTTTTTTTCTTTGCTGCATTTAGTTAAAAATTCATTACTGGATTAATATTTAAAATATATAGAATACTTTTACTATAATTTTGAGTTCTCAATCTGTAGTCGTATAAGAAAATTTAATATTAAATTTTATATAATAGTTGAATTTTAGCTTATAATGGCTATGTTATAGAATTATCTGTAAAATTTAAATAGTTTAATATAACTTATGCGCCCAAATTGTTAAGATTTTCGTAAATTTAATTTACAATTGAAAAAATAATATTGTTTGATGGAATGGCAAACAATATTGAATAAAACACTGTACGTTATTAATACAAAGTTTAGAAAGTATTCGGCTACTTTTAAACGTACACTTTGATAGGTTCACAACCGCACACAAAGCGGAAGCGAGGAAAATCTTTGGAGACCTCCGTGAAAAAGCCATCAAAGTTACCTTAAAAAGAGGCATTAATATTGAAATACCCACAACATTAAATGAAAAAATTTCTATTAATATAGAATTAAACATAGACTCAGACTCTTCTTCTAATTACCCAGACTCTGAAATCAAAATGCCTATGACAGTAGTAGAATTCCTAAACACAGCGACCAAAATCATCCCTGACTTTGACGGAACACCAGAAAATTTGCAAAGTTTTCTAGATGCTCTATCTATCGTCGATACTTTTAAGGATGGTCATGAAGCAACAGCTGTAGCCCTTGTGAAGACAAAACTTAAAGGAGCAATAAGAAGTCTGATAGAGAATGAAGTATCATTGAGCCAAATAACAGATAAACTTAAATCCACTGTTAAAGGTGAGTAGGTATCAGTACTCACAGCCAAGCTAATGAACATACAGCAAAGGAGTAAAACGGCTAACCAATATGTTAAAGTAATAGAATCTTTAACAAAATCTCTACAATGTGCATACATTTCAGATGGTTTATCTCGGGAACAAGCAGAGAAATACTCGACCGAGCAAGCGGTCAACGCTATGACTAAGAATTGCTCATTAAAGAAAGTTAAACTGATAATGGAAGCCGGTCAGTTCAAAACAATGAGCGATGCAGTAACTAAGTTCGTCACTAGCTGCACAAATGCGACAGGAAAAGAAGACACAATTCTTCATTACAGATCACAATCTAACGGCGCATTTCAACACAATAATCGCGGTAATTATCGTGGAAATTACCGTGGCAATTATCGCGGCACTGGAAGGCAACCTAGGTAAAATCGATATGCCAACAATAACAATAACTGGCAAAACAACAACTACAGACGTCGGAACTATCAAAACAATAATGGTGGGAATGCTGGAAACAGGTATGTGGAGTGATTGCACGAGAAGATCAGGATCCGGAAAACCCGAATGTCCCCTTGAGAAATCAATAATTAACCAACTAAAAAAGTATATAATATTCATCTAAGTCTAAGCATCTTTATACAGGTACATAACAATAACACAAATAAACTGTTAACACTTCTAGTTGATACAGGCGCTGATATTTCTTTATTAAAACAAATTAACTTTGAGTACTCCTTGAATACACTTTGCACCACACGTATAACAGGTATAGGACAAGGTACAATAGAGTCATTAGGATCAACAGGTATAGACCTCAGAGTCAGTAAATTTCTGGTATCACATGAATTTCATGTAGTACACGAAAATTTCCCTATTCCTTGTGATGGAATTTTAGGCATGGACTTTATAAAAAAGTACAATTGTCTAATAGATTTCAACAAGGAACAAGATTGGTTGATACTAAGACCTAACAGTCCATGTCTGAACATTCACTTACCGATACTTCACTCTAATACGGATAACAAAATTATTTTACCAGCACGTTCTGAAGTAATCAGCCGGTACACATTGACTCGGAAGAAAACCAGGTATTAGTAGTCAATCAGGAACCGCAACCAGGTATACTGATTGCCAATACAATTGTTAATACCAAAAACCCATTTATTCGTATTATAAATACGAATACAACAAATAAAACACTTAGTCTCAATAGTATTCAGACAGAAAGTCTTTCCAATTACCAAATAACAAACCATAATAAAATTCAAGAAAACCGAAAAAGTGAAGTACTCTCATTACTCAGTAAAAATTTTCCTAAACAATTTCAAGCACAATTAACTAAGATATGCAATAGTTACAGTGATGTCTTTGGACTCGAATCAGAACCAATAACAACAAATAATTTTTATAAACAAAAAATAAGACTTAAAGATGATGAACCAATATATATTAAGAATTATAGAACCCCATATACATATAAGGATGAAATTAAGAAACAAGTCCAAAAATTAGTAGACGACGGTTTAGTGGAACCATCCCAGTCAGAATACAATAGCCCACTTTTACTAGTGCAGAAAAAAGCTTTACCCAATTCAAACACGAAAAGATGGCGGTTAGTAGTGGACTACCGCCAAATAAATAAAAAATTACTTGCAGACAAATTTCCACTCCCTAGAATAGAAGACATACTCGATGAATTGGGAAGAGCAAAATATTTTTCATGTCTCGACCTAATGTCCGGATTTCACCAGATCGAACTTGACGAAAAATCAAGAGATGTCACCTCTTTCTCAATTAGTACTGGTTCGTATCGTTTCAAACGACTACCATACGGACTAAAAATAGCACCAAATTCCTTTCAGCGTATGATGACGTTAGCATTTTCTGGCCTAGAGCCAACTGAAGCTTTTCTATATATGGATGATTTGATTGTAATAGGATGTTCTGAAAAGCACATGCTGAACAATTTAACAAAGGTCTTCGAACTATGTCGAAAGCATAACCTGAAATTACATCCAGAAAAGTGTTCATTTTTTATGCACGAAGTCACTTATTTAGGGCATAAGTGTACAAATAAAGGCATCCTACCGGATGACAAAAAATATGAAGCTATAAAAAACTATCCCATACCAATAAACGCTGACGGTGCTAGACGATTCGTTGCATTTTGCAACTATTACAGAAGATTTATTAAAAACTTTTCTTATTATTCGCGTTATATAACGCAACTTTGCAAGAAAAATGTAGAATTTAAATGGACAACAGAATGCAATGAGGCATTCAACCATCTAAAAAGGGAATTACTAAAACCCACACTGTTGCAATACCCCGATTTTTCAAAACAATTTTGCATCACTACTGATGCAAGTAAAGTTGCATGCGGTGCAGTACTCAGTCAAGAGTATGACGGAGTTCAACTTCCAGTTGCATTTGCATCAAAAACATTTACAAAAGGGGAAAGTTTCGATATTCGTGGTGTGGTGCACTATGAATTCCTTTTGCATTTGCATCAAAAACATTTACAAAAGGGGAAAGTTTCGATATTCGTGGTGTGGTGCACTATGAATTCCTTCCGGACGGTGAATAAGAAATATTATTTGGCCGTTATGCGTCGTTTGCGTGAGGCCATTCGCAAAAAGAGGCCAGAATTATGGAAGGAAAACTCATGGATTTCACACCACGATAACGCACCACGATAACGCACCACGATAGTTTTGACTAAAAACTCCACCAATATCATCAACCAAGCACCGTACTCTCCAGATATGGCCCCGTGTGACTTTTTCCTATTCCCCTACTCAAATTACCATTGCGGGGAACGCGTTTTGAGATCATAGAGGCCATAAAAGAGAAAAGAAAAAAGAGAAGAAGAAAAAAAAGAGAAGAGAAAAAAGAGAAGAGAAAAAAGAGAAAATAAAAGAGAATTCTGTGTGAACTAAAGGCCATACCTTCGGCGGTCTATAAAACTTGTATGGAAAATTGGATCAAGAGTTGGCATGCAATTTTGCGTTTTTTTTTCTCACTCTTTTTTGATCATAAGATATGTTGTGGGTACATACCCAATAGGGTGAGTGGAAACCGGCTTGGCCGACGGAAAATAAATAAATAAGAACAGCCTTGCATTAAGTCTCAGGTTACGATGCGGTAGCATGGGACTATGCAGAAGACAACGATCCCACAACGTGAACGTGGAATATGCTGACTCTACGAAACATGCCCAACGAACACGTTACTTTTGAAGCTGATTCAAAGAGTAAGAAGTCTTGTATGCGGAGTCGCTTAAAATAGATCACTGCGGATACACGGCGGTACGAACGCGCTGCTTTATTCGTCCCGTAAAATAAACTAAAGTTGTTAATGCAATGAACTTTAAAACAATGTAACAAATATATAATTCTAATATTTTACGACTCAAATAAAATAATAAGTCAAATTTAATAGAAATAAACTAGAGTAGTTAATGCAATGACCGTTTAAAACATATTAACAACATATAATTCTGAACATATAAATATAATTATCCATAAAAACTGAGCAAAAGGAACCCATGATTATTGCAAAGATTTTAAGCAGCTTACCAGTTAGATTTGACAGCATGGTATGCGGTACCACGAGAAAACGAAAACATTGATCGTCTAACCGAGCATTTGGTAAAGGAAGAAAGCCTCATGAATATAAGGGCAAATGAAGAAATAAACACAAACAATGCAGTCTACTTTATAAGTAAAAGCAAACACAACAACAATACGGCCAACGCAGTGTTTCCAACTAGTAAAGGAAAACGTTTACCATAAAACGTAAGGGCAATTGTAATTATTGTCATAAATGAGTGTTGTGGGTGCATACTCAATAGGGTGTGTGAAAACCAGCTTCGCCGGCAATAAATAATTAAATAAAAGCAGCCTTGTATTTCAGAATATACTAAAGACATATATATATGAGAATATACTAAAGACAATGATCCCACAACGTGATCGGTGGATATGCTGATACGACACAACGTTTCTTTATTTCTGAAAGCTGAATTATAATAATAAAACTTATCATAAATAATATCAGACCAATTGTTCAATATGAAATCAATAGATCGGTTAATTGTACCTATTGCATCAGTCTGAAAATGGTTAGCAGGAAATCCTGATGCCACTGATTGGGATACGATTTTAACAAAAACAAATGATTTAACGAGGAATAGTAACAAACAATATTCAATTAACGAATATTTAATCAAAACAACTAATGATGAATAATGAACAACTAATGACGGTTACAATAGAATCATAGACGAAGTTAATACAAATAATACGGACGTGTACGAACAAATCTATTTAATAAGTTAGGGTTAATAAAAGAGGAAATTTCTCAAATTGTTTTGGCAACTGAACTCTCAAAAAAGGAATAGTTCATTCACAGTTATTAAATAAGACAGATATTATTAATATTGTTTCAAAAATAGAGACGCTTCCAATTAAAAATGAAATTCAAGCCCTCAAGTACGCGGAACCGTCAATGGTTATTAAAGATTTACTACTATTATACGTAATCTCAGAAGACACCATTTTTAACAATATTCTGATTAGATTGACAGTAAAAAATAACAAACGAATTTATTTGTTTCAATAATCTTTTTTTATCTGACACAGAAACGTACGGTGTTCAGGAAAAATGTCTACTCATAGAAGATCTAACAATTTGTAAAAGAAATCAACTCCAAAGTTTAACAAAGAACCATTGCATAACACAATTTCTAAATGGAGAAAAAACATTATGTGACTATCAATTTCAAAATAAGCCAATAGTTGAACTGATTATAGAAGGAACAATATTTTTGTCAAATTATAATGGAAATCTAGTGTATAATAGTGCCACTCAAAGTCTGACTGGAACATATATAATAAACTTCTTAAACGAAACTATCACCTTAGGTAATATTAGCTATACAAACTGGCAAACTACATCTTATCAAATCCTACCTCCAATTCTCAAAGGTAGTCTTACAGATAATGAAATTAAATTAGATTTACAAAATCTTCACCAAATGCATTTAACTAACGTACAAAAACTATAACAAATTTCACTTAGGAACGTAGTGTCCATTAGCTCTAGTTTCATAGCCATCTCTCTTGGACTAGTATTGTTCATAGCCCTCTTGCTTTACTTTAGATCAGAGCGTAGTAATAAAACATTTTACTTCCCATCAATAGCCAATATACCACCTGTCTCAATAAACTATCCATGAAATTTTATCAGCGGGACGCTGATGTTTAAGGAGAGGGGAGTTAGCACATATTCCAACAGCAGTAACCAACGCAAAAGGAAAAGTCTATACGAATAAAGGATTTTGAATTAGAAGCTTATAAGTGACGCATGCACTGAACTCCTAAAGATACCATAATAATTATTTCATATATTTGTCGTTGCTCTCAATGCTGATATTTATTTTGAATTCTTACAATTATGCGCACTAAGCATAAATATAAATGCTACTGTTGCGCAGAGCATATACGTATAAAGAATATAAATAAAATTGCTAATTAAGCAATTTTAACAAACAGCACAAAATTGAAGTAGCGCTTAGTTTTAAGAAATGTAATTTAGCTTTAAGTTTCAGTCTAAAATAAAGATTCAAATATAACAGACGTGTGTTATTCTTTATTGGCGCAGTCGGTAGGATTAATGAAAATAATCCTAATAAACGAACTTACCGAAGTAAAATCTATGCAAAATATTTTATTTTTTTTTATTTTTAAGGAAAAGAATTTTTATATTTATTGCAAATAATAACAAATTAATTTGTAAAATAACAAAGTGTTTTGCTTAGTGATCAATAACTTAAAAAAAAACTTACATGAACATAAAACTAAAAACGCAACATTTTTTTTTGAAAAGGAAAAAATAAATCTTAATGAATTTAAATCCAGCAGTTATTGAAGTGAACAATCTAAACAATTTATTTGGTAATTTAAATATTAACAATAATCATAACGACAATATGGCAGCTGATCGTGACTTTATTATTAAAAATTTGAAATTCATCCAAAAATTTAATGGCGAGCATGAGAAACTCGCTACATATATAAATAGTGTAGAGACAATAGTGCCTAACATAGCAGCAGTAGAGCCCAGAGATCGGGTCATACTCTTCAACGCCATTTTGTGTACACTGGAAGGAGCAGTCCTAAATGTGACAAGAAGAGAGCAGCCAGCTAACTGGAACGATTTAAAACAAATCTTAATAGACGAATTTGGTGAGCACATTCGAATACCCACACTAATTATACAAATGTCGAATATAAAATATAAAAATAATGTTAAAAAGTTATGTGAAGAAATAAATTTGTTTATATGTAGAATTAAAGATAGTATCAAATTATGTAATGAAAGTGCGGAAAAAATGGCATTTCTTTTAAATAAAGTAAACTTAACAAGTTTAAAAATTTTAAAAAAAGAGTTACCAAATTACCTAACAACATTATTAAATGCTTAGTTACAGATTTTAAAAAAGGAATAAAAATTCTCAGAGAAAACGATCCGTATGATGTTTATACCAATTATAATCTAGCAAAAAATTCTGTAAATACATACAGACAGCAACACCTTCAACCCCAAATTGTTAATGGTAAATATCGCAACTTTGCAATACCAAATCAAAGATTCTATAATAACTCAAACTTCTATAACCCGAAAATAGTTACCCATCTAGAATATTAAATAATTCTCAACCTTCTCAAAACACACAGCCATATAAACACTTTAATGGTTTTCAATCTTCTAACAATAACAGATACCAACAATTTAATAATAACCATTATCCTAATCAAGCACAATTAAATATTAATAATCATCCTCCATTTAAAAGATAAAGAGGGAACGATTCTAATCGTAATCGTCAATCACCTTTGCCACTACTTCAGGTGTTCGACAAGGCTGTTTAATGTCGCCTATTTTGTTTTTAATTGTGTTAGACGATGTCCTTACTAAAGCTATTGACCAGTCACAACGAGGTATACGATAGGGGCTTTAAAACCACCTCGAGGATCTAGAATATGCAGCACAACAAGCTGCGGTTAAAAACCTGGCTTACCACCAACAACCTGATTCATAAACTGCAAACTTTTATAAACAAATGCCTTAGGAGAATTCTGAAAATTTGGTGGCCCCGCACTATTAGAAATTCCGAACTATGGTCAAGATGCCGCCAACTTCCTATAACAAACGAAATCAAAAAGCGTAAATGGCAATGGATCGGACACACTTTGAGGAAGGAAATAAATCCAAGCAAGCGGAAAAACCTTTGGAGAAATTAAAACCCTGGCAAAAAATCGTGACAGTTGGAAAAAGTTCGTTATGGCCCAATGTTCCCCTGGGAATGTACTGGATTGATTGATTGATTTGATAATATTTCTTACAAAGTTGAATATTTAAATTAATAATACAAAAAGTTATTTACCACAGAATAACGTTAAAAACTAACAGAATCCGCTTAAAAAATAAATTCACCTTTTCACCCATTTTCACCCCTTCCTACTATATGCCAAAGTCTAGAAACTTATTGAATAAAAACAGTAGATTTTGGAACATGATGAATGAGGCAGGCTTACCCGATACTAACCAGGTTGAACACCAAGCACAGATCCACCAACACTCATTACCAGGGTCACAAGCCCAACAACACCCCTTATCATTACCTAACGTCCATATGCCACCTCCAAATGTCGCCAGGGCAACACCCGAATAACAAGATATTATTAAAGGTACTATTGAGGATGTTATAAGGGAAAAAACTGACTAACATATAGAATTAGCCGATGAACAGATAACAAATAGAAATAACTTAGGAGAGTTGGACAAAATACCTGACATTGTTCGTTGTCTACGGGAATTCTCAGACAATCCAGCTGAATACACAGCTTGGAGAAAAAGCGTCGACCGCATTTTTGAACTATACGGTCATTTGAGAGGAACGGCCAAGTACTTCGGAATAATAAGCATAGTTAGAAACAAAATTATAGGACAGGCTAACATCGCGCTAGAATCGTACAAAATCTCGAGTATGGGATGTGATAAATCAACTGAAACGGTTTTTATCGACTCATACAGAAATAAAGCCTTGGACACATTTGTTCGCGGCTTAAATGGAGATTTACCTAGATTATTAGCAATAAAGGAACCAACAGATCTTCCGCAAGCCCTATACCTATGCACCAAATTAGCAAACCAAAATTTAGAACCAACTATACGTACAATAACCAAAGAACAAATAACCGCACAAGTATACCACAAAAACAATTTAACCAAAGGCAATTTTTCCCAGAACTTACACACTTCGGAATACCAAACCAGTCTACATATTATAGACCAGCACCACCTTCACCGCCACGTAAATTCAATCCCTCACAAATACATAGCGCTAAACACCCTATTCAAGAATACAATCCTTACCGACAACAATCAAATAATTACCCTAAGCAAAACCCTCCACCAAGACCATTTGTGCCAAAACCTTTACCACCACCGGAACTCATGGATGTAGACCGCAGCATAAAAAGTATGTTCGTTAATTATGCTAACAGACCAAAACCACAACCACAAACAATAAAAAGACTCAATGACCAAAACCAAAACTATCCACCATGGAAATTACAACGCAACTTTCACATAAATACATCAAATAGCAGCACCCAAAGAGACGCATTTGACTTATCGGATGTAGAACAATCCTTGCACGAGGATATCAATTTACAACCACTGGACGAATATATGGAACAATATAATCAACAATATCAAGAAAAAAAAATTGTTTCGAACTTTCTAGTGAGCGGACGTGTTTTTAAGCCGGTCTCGCAAAAATTTAAATTTCAGTATAAAAACAAGTAAATAACAATCACTTTTAAAAGAATTACTTTTGTTATTAATACAAAAATAAAAAACAGAACATTCTCGGACAAAAAACAATTCCTAAAAGTTAAAAGTGCATAAAATATTAATTTGAAAATAGCGCGTGCTTTTTCGAGTTTAGTTGATTTTTGCACAACATTAATATAAAAAAAAAAAAAAACTCAAATAGCTGACAGAGACAGCAAATTATTTTCTACAGCTCAAAATAAAAAATAAAAAGTGAGCAAGCATTCAAACAAAATATCAGTGCGGTTTTGGGTATATATAAACAAAACAAAAAAGTGCTGATAGAGACAGCTAATATTTTATTACAAATGTGTTCCACAAAAGCTATAATTGGAAGCCCGCAATTCATCACAACACAACACAACACACCATATCAAAACACAATAAAACATCAAAACCAACATACTTGCTAACATTTACATCTTCATTTTTATTTTTATTATTTTCTTCTTTATATTAATTTAATTTAATTTTACTTATATTTATATAGTTAATTTAACTTAACATCAATTAATTTTAATAGTAGTTAAATTAAGTAAATCTTATAGCACACCTGCTATTTGCATATATAACCACGCAATCAAAATCTAGACAGAAGAATACGATAAGCATTCCAAGTAAAATAGAGTACGTTGCCTCTGAAAACTACACAAACTGACAAAAGTTTGTCAAACATTGCACCTTCAGCAGCTTCGCTTGCATTTACCGACTTAGCGAGTCCAAAAAATAAAATAAAGGTCCAAACAGGCATGGAACGCTATGTAAATATGAAACACAAAATTAGTCCTCAAAAAAGCAATTCAAAAGGTGCCAAAATAACTAAAACTATCAAAGATAGTGCAACTACAAGCATTCTTTTTGGCAATAGATTTGCTGAATTAGCTGAAACTACAGAAGTAGCTAATCAGCCTATTAACAAAAATTTTAAACCGCCTCCAATCTACCTGCGTGAACGCAGCTCAAATAACCTAGTTACAATCCTTGCAAGTCTGATTGGAAATAATACTTTTCATATTGTTCCTATAACTAGGGGCAATATACACGAAACCAAAATCCAAATCGACACTGAAAACAATTTTAGAGTCATAACCAAATATTTCGAAGACAGCAAAAAAAATTACTACACATACCAACTAAAGAGTAGTAAGGGTCTTGTTGTCGTAATTAAAGGTATCGAATCAAATGTAAAACCCATTGAGATAACAAATGCTGTAAGCGAAAAAGGCTTTAGCGCTAGAGCAGTTATAAACATTGTTAACAAAGATAAAATCCCACAACCTATGTTCAAAGTTGAACTTCACCCGGAAGTTTCTAAGCTTAAAAAAATGGGAGCCGTCCTATTTACAACCTACAGTATTTATTTCACCGCAGAATTAGCGTTGAGGAGTCCCACAAAAGAAATGGTCCGGTGCAATGCACAAATTGCCAAGAGTATGGTTATACTAAGTCATATTGCACTCTTCGTACAGTGTGTGTAGCTTGTGGCGAGTTTCACCATAGTTCCGAATGCGATAAAAATGCATTAAAGGATGCCAACTCCAAAAAATGTAGCAACTGCAGTGGAAATCACACCGTAAACTACAGATGCTGTTCCATTTATAAAGAACTGAACACAGGTTAGCTCTGCAGAAAGAAGCGTTGCGTAATCCTACAAGAAGCAACCCCATTAAATTAGTTGAAGTACGTCAACCTTTAACTTCTAAGCCTGTTACACCAGGTGTTTTATATGCTAATGTTAAATCTGACAATCAATAAGCCCCTCCAGTTCAAAGTAATAGTTTGGAAATGATGATCTCCACTCTCACCTAGAGCTTAACTCAGTTTATGTCAATCATGCAAACTAGTCTTAACGAGATTGTTAAAATGCAAAGCCAATTAATGTAAATGTTTTTGTCTAAATAATGAGTATTTTAAGAATTTGTACATGGTGTGCAAACGCTACAACATTAACTTGAACTCAGAAACTTCATAGCCTGAGAAAGTGTGAATGTAATGCTTTGCTCAGAAACACATCTAACAAAAATTTCTTTTCTATTCCTGGTTATTTGTTCTATAAAACCAATCACTCAGATGGCAAAGCAAATGGTGGTGCAGGTATTTTGACACGAAGGCGTCTAAAACACAATTTTCTAGGTACATATGCTCATAGTTATATGCTATCCACATCAATATACCTTAAGCACAAAGGGAAAATTTAACTTTATCGGCAGTTTACTGCCCGCCTCGCTTCAACATTACTGAGACCCAATTTACGGATGACTTCTTATCTCTAGGTGACAGATTTCTTGCAGCAGGAGACTACAACTCCAAGC
>NC_051846.1:135026985-135038015 GCF_002237135.1 Teleopsis dalmanni | reverse complement strand
AGTTCGTTAATTTTAATTCGCCATTTTGACAACCATTTCTCCACCCGATATAAGTGAGATTGAAGTTGGTTTGAACCTAGCACAGCGTTTCTGTTTCGGCATAAAATTGCCGTATCATCGGCAAACGTTGTGGTGATAACTGAACTACTTATCGGGATATCAGATGTGTAAAGTACATACAATATAGGGCCAAGAACACTTCCTTGTGGAACGCCAGCTTCTATTGGGAAATTATTAGAAGTATATGATTTGCATTTCACTTTAAAGCTTCTATTATGCAGATACGATTCTAGAACTGAGTGGACATTTGCAGGTAATGAATAGCGTATCTTATATATGAGTCCATTATGCCATACTTTATCAAATGCTTGTTTAACATCAAGGAATACCGCTGAACAATATTCTCTGAGCTCAAATGCGTGTCTTATTTCATTCGTTATACGATTCACTTGCTCAATAGTTCCATGTTTTTCCCTAAAACCAAACTGGTGGGACGGTATTAAGTTTTGAACGTCAAGGAACGGTTTTAGCATGGTTTTAGAAAGGCATGGCAGTAAGCTTATTGGCCTGTATGAACAGGCAAGCGTGGGGTCTTTACCTGATTTATGAATTATAATAATCATGGATGTTTTCCACTCTGTTGGATAAAAGCCAAATTTAATTATGGCATTAAAAAGTCTTGTGATAAAATTTATGGCCAAAAGGGGTAAGTTTTTTATCATGATGGGTGAGATATTATCATATCCCGGTGCTTTTTTGCAATCTAACTTATTTGTGATTATTTGAACAAGATCATTGGCCGTGATATTCATGTCAATAGATGGTGCTGGTGGATCTTGAGTGGGAAAGTCATATTGTCCTGTTGCAGGATTTGGTTGGAACGCCTCTTTTAGGTAATCAGCAAAAACGTTAGATTTTTCTTCATCACTTCGCGCCCAGTTTCCAAGAGAGTTTCTTATTGGAGAATTGGAGTCTATGGGAGGATTTATACCTTTGCTAGCATTCCACAAAGATGAATGGTTTTTGCCATTTGGACATAGGTTTTGAATATAGTTATATTGTCTGACTTTGTCTTCCTTGCTTAATGCAGATCTAAGTCTTCTTTGGGCTTCCTTAAATAAGTTTTGTGCTAAAGGGGACCTAGATTTTTGCCATTCACGCCTTAATCTACGTTTTTGTAAAACTAAATTCTCTATGTCACTATTTGTAAGTACTCTATTGAATCTGTAAATTTTATTGCCTTTAGGGGTGGAGTTTTCTGCTGCTGAAATCAGAATTGAGTTTAAAACCGAGGTTGCGTCCTCAATATGAGACTTACACTTTATCTTGTAATTTGTGTGTATGTGTGTTTGTTCTAGGACTTGTAAGGCTATAGGAACAGTCTTGTAACTGAGGACCATCACGTAAGCAAAATGTAACTGGAGAATGGTCAGAAGACAAATCGCAGCTAGTGTATGTTGAGATAAAATTTTTGTTTATGCCTTTGGTTACGGCGAAGTCTATTAGGTCTGGTATTTTATTGTTATCAGCAGGCCAATATGTTGGCTGCCCAGGAGAGATTACGTCTAGTGCATTTTTTCTATTTACAATTGAATTGTAGAGCTGTTTTCCTTTTGGATTACAGAGTCGTGAACCCCAATACGTGTGCTTGGCGTTGTCTCCCGCCGCAAGAAATCTTTCACCTAGAGTTAAAAAGTGATCCGTAAGTTGGGTCTCAGTAATGTTGAAGCGAGGAGGGCAGTAAACTGTCGATAAAGTTGAATTTTTTCCTGTGTGCTTAAGGTGTATTGATGTGGCTTGCATATAATTATGAGCATATGTACCTAGAAAATTGTGTTTTAGACGCCTTCGTATCAAAATACCTGTACCACCATGTGCTTTGCCATCTGGGTGATTGGTTTTATAGAATAAATAACCAGGAATAGAAAAGAAATTTTTGTTAGTTAGATGTGTTTCTGAGCAAAGCATTACATCCACACTTTCTCGGGACATGAAATTTGTGAGTTCAAGTTTATGTTGGCTTAAGCCGTTTGCATTCCATGTACAAATTTTTAAAGTACTCATTATTTAGACATAAACATTTGCATTAATTGGCTTTGCATTTTAACTATCTCGTTAAGAGTAGTTTGCATGATTGACATGAACTGAGTTAAGCTCTGAGTGAGAGTGGAGATCATTATTTCCAAACTATTACTTTGAACTGGAGGGGTTGCTTCTCAGATTTAACGACATTAGCATATGAAACATCTGGTGTAACAGGCTTAGAAGTTAAAGGTTGAGGTACTTCAACTAATTTAATGGTGTTGCTTCTTGTAGGATTACGCAACGCTTCTTTCTGCAGAGCTAACCTGTGCTTCAGTTCTTTATAAATAGGACAGCCTCTGTAGTTTGCAGTGTGATTTTCACTGCAGTTGCTACATTTTTTGGATTTGGTATCCTTTAATGCTTTTTTATCGCATACGGAACTATGGGGAAGGTCACTACAAGCTACGCACACTACGAAGAGTGCAATATTACTTAGTATGGCCATACTCTTGGCAGTTTGTGCATTGCACCGGACCATTTCTTTTGTGGGGCTCCTCAACGCTAATTCTGCGGTGAAGTAAATACTGTAGGTTGTAGATGGGATGGCTCTCATTTTTTTTAAGCTTAGAAGCTTCCGGGTGAAGTTCAACTTTGAACATAGGTTGTGGGATTTTATCTTTGTTAACAATGTTTATAACTGCTCTAGCGCTAAAGCCTTTTTCGCTTAGGGCATTTGTTATCTCAATGGGTTCTACATCTGATTCGATACCTTTAATTACGACAACAAGGCCCTTACTACTCTTTAGTTGGTATGTGTAGTAATTTTTTTTGCTGTCTTCGAAATATTTGGTTATGACTCTAAAATTGTTTTCAGTGTCGATTTGGATTTTGGTTTCGTGTATATTGCCCCTAGTTATAGGAACAATATGAAAAGTATTATTTCCAATCAGACTTGCAAGGATTGTAACTAGGTTATTTGAGCTGCGTTCACGCAGGTAGATTGGAGGCGGTTTAAAATTTTTGTTAATAGGCTGATTAGCTTCTTCTGTAGTTTCAGCTAATTCAGCAAATCTATTGCCAGAAAGAATGCTTGTAGTTGCACTATCTTTGATAGTTTTAGTTATTTTAGCACCTTTTGAATTGCTTTTTTGAGGACTAAGTTTGCGTTTCATATTTACATAGCGTTCCATGCCTGTTTGGACCTTTATTTTATTTTTTGGACTCGCTAAGTCGGTAAATGCAAGCGAAGCTGCTGAAGGTGCAATGTTTGACAAACTTTTGTCAGTTTGTGTAGTTTTCAGAGGCAACGTACTCTATTTTACTTGGAATGCTTATCGTATTCTTCTGTCTAGATTTTGATTGCGTGGTTATATATGCAAATAGCAGGTGTGCTATAAGATTTACTTAATTTAACTACTATTAAAATTAATTGATGTTAAGTTAAATTAACTATATAAATATAAGTAAAATTAAATTAAATTAATATAAAGAAGAAAATAATAAAAATAAAAATGAAGATGTAAATGTTAGCAAGTATGTTGGTTTTGATGTTTTATTGTGTTTTGATATGGTGTGTTGTGTTGTGTTGTGATGAATTGCGGGCTTCCAATTATAGCTTTTGTGGAACACATTTGTAATAAAATATTAGCTGTCTCTATCAGCACTTTTTTGTTTTGTTTATATATACCCAAAACCGCACTGATATTTTGTTTGAATGCTTGCTCACTTTTTATTTTTTATTTTGAGCTGTAGAAAATAATTTGCTGTCTCTGTCAGCTATTTGAGTTTTTTTTTTTTTTTATATTAATGTTGTGCAAAAATCAACTAAACTCGAAAAAGCACGCGCTATTTTCAAATTAATATTTTATGCACTTTTAACTTTTAGGAATTGTTTTTTGTCCGAGAATGTTCTGTTTTTTATTTTTGTATTAATAACAAAAGTAATTCTTTTAAAAGTGATTGTTATTTACTTGTTTTTATACTGAAATTTAAATTTTTGCGAGACCGGCTTAAAAACACGTCCGCTCACTAGAAAGTTCGAAACAATTTTTTTTTCTTGATATTGTTGATTATATTGTTCCATATATTCGTCCAGTGGTTGTAAATTGATATCCTCGTGCAAGGATTGTTCTACATCCGATAAGTCAAATGCGTCTCTTTGGGTGCTGCTATTTGATGTATTTATGTGAAAGTTGCGTTGTAATTTCCATGGTGGATAGTTTTGGTTTTGGTCATTGAGTCTTTTTATTGTTTGTGGTTGTGGTTTTGGTCTGTTAGCATAATTAACGAACATACTTTTTATGCTGCGGTCTACATCCATGAGTTCCGGTGGTGGTAAAGGTTTTGGCGCAAATGGTCTTGGTGGAGGGTTTTGCTTAGGGTAATTATTTGATTGTTGTCGGTAAGGATTGTATTCTTGAATAGGGTGTTTAGCGCTATGTATTTGTGAGGGATTGAATTTACGTGGCGGTGAAGGTGGTGCTGGTCTATAATATGTAGACTGGTTTGGTCTTCCGAAGTGTGTAAGTTCTGGGAAAAATTGCCTTTGGTTAAATTGTTTTTGTGGTATACTTGTGAGGTTATTTGTTCTTTGGTTATTGTACGTATAGTTGGTTCTAAATTTTGGTTTGCTAATTTGGTGCATAGGTATAGGGCTTGCGGAAGATCTGTTGGTTCCTTTATTGCTAATAATCTAGGTAAATCTCCATTTAAGCCGCGAACAAATGTGTCCAAGGCTTTATTTCTGTATGAGTCGATAAAAACCGTTTCAGTTGATTTATCACATCCCATACTCGAGATTTTGTACGATTCTAGCGCGATGTTAGCCTGTCCTATAATTTTGTTTCTAACTATGCTTATTATTCCGAAGTACTTGGCCGTTCCTCTCAAATGACCGTATAGTTCAAAAATGCGGTCGACGCTTTTTCTCCAAGCTGTGTATTCAGCTGGATTGTCTGAGAATTCCCGTAGACAACGAACAATGTCAGGTATTTTGTCCAACTCTCCTAAGTTATTTCTATTTGTTATCTGTTCATCGGCTAATTCTATATGTTAGTCAGTTTTTTCCCTTATAACATCCTCAATAGTACCTTTAATAATATCTTGTTATTCGGGTGTTGCCCTGGCGACATTTGGAGGTGGCATATGGACGTTAGGTAATGATAAGGGGTGTTGTTGGGCTTGTGACCCTGGTAATGAGTGTTGGTGGATCTGTGCTTGGTGTTCAACCTGGTTAGTATCGGGTAAGCCTGCCTCATTCATCATGTTCCAAAATCTACTGTTTTTATTCAATAAGTTTCTAGACTTTGGCATATAGTAGGAAGGGGTGAAAATGGGTGAAAAGGTGAATTTATTTTTTAAGCGGATTCTGTTAGTTTTTAACGTTATTCTGTGGTAAATAACTTTTTGTATTATTAATTTAAATATTCAACTTTGTAAGAAATATTATCAAATCAATCAATCAATCCAGTACATTCCCAGGGGAACATTGGGCCATAACGAACTTTTTCCAACTGTCACGATTTTTTGCCAGGGTTTTAATTTCTCCAAAGGTTTTTCCGCTTGCTTGGATTTATTTCCTTCCTCAAAGTGTGTCCGATCCATTGCCATTTACGCTTTTTGATTTCGTTTGTTATAGGAAGTTGGCGGCATCTTGACCATAGTTCGGAATTTCTAATAGTGCGGGGCCACCAAATTTTCAGAATTCTCCTAAGGCATTTGTTTATAAAAGTTTGCAGTTTATGAATCAGGTTGTTGGTGGTAAGCCAGGTTTTTAACCGCAGCTTGTTGTGCTGCATATTCTAGATCCTCGAGGTGGTTTTAAAGCCCCTATCGTATACCTCGTTGTGACTGGTCAATAGCTTTAGTAAGGACATCGTCTAACACAATTAAAAACAAAATAGGCGACATTAAACAGCCTTGTCGAACACCTGAAGTAGTGGCAAAGGTGATTGACGATTACGATTAGAATCGTTCCCTCTTTATCTTTTAAATGGAGGATGATTATTAATATTTAATTGTGCTTGATTAGGATAATGGTTATTATTAAATTGTTGGTATCTGTTATTGTTAGAAGATTGAAAACCATTAAAGTGTTTATATGGCTGTGTGTTTTGAGAAGGTTGAGAATTATTTAATATTCTAGATGGGTAACTATTTTCGGGTTATAGAAGTTTGAGTTATTATAGAATCTTTGATTTGGTATTGCAAAGTTGCGATATTTACCATTAACAATTTGGGGTTGAAGGTGTTGCTGTCTGTATGTATTTACAGAATTTTTTGCTAGATTATAATTGGTATAAACATCATACGGATCGTTTTCTCTGAGAATTTTTATTCCTTTTTTAAAATCTGTAACTAAGCATTTAATAATGTTGTTAGGTAATTTGGTAACTCTTTTTTTAAAATTTTTAAACTTGTTAAGTTTACTTTATTTAAAAGAAATGCCATTTTTTCCGCACTTTCATTACATAATTTGATACTATCTTTAATTCTACATATAAACAAATTTATTTCTTCACATAACTTTTTAACATTATTTTTATATTTTATATTCGACATTTGTATAATTAGTGTGGGTATTCGAATGTGCTCACCAAATTCGTCTATTAAGATTTGTTTTAAATCGTTCCAGTTAGCTGGCTGCTCTCTTCTTGTCACATTTAGGACTGCTCCTTCCAGTGTACACAAAATGGCGTTGAAGAGTATGACCCGATCTCTGGGCTCTACTGCTGCTATGTTAGGCACTATTGTCTCTACACTATTTATATATGTAGCGAGTTTCTCATGCTCGCCATTAAATTTTTGGATGAATTTCAAATTTTTAATAATAAAGTCACGATCAGCTGCCATATTGTCGTTATGATTATTGTTAATATTTAAATTACCAAATAAATTGTTTAGATTGTTCACTTCAATAACTGCTGGATTTAAATTCATTAAGATTTATTTTTTCCTTTTCAAAAAAAAATGTTGCGTTTTTAGTTTTATGTTCATGTAAGTTTTTTTTTAAGTTATTGATCACTAAGCAAAACACTTTGTTATTTTACAAATTAATTTGTTATTATTTGCAATAAATATAAAAATTCTTTTCCTTAAAAATAAAAAAAAATAAAATATTTTGCATAGATTTTACTTCGGTAAGTTCGTTTATTAGGATTATTTTCATTAATCCTACCGACTGCGCCAATAAAGAATAACACACGTCTGTTATATTTGAATCTTTATTTTAGACTGAAACTTAAAGCTAAATTACATTTCTTAAAACTAAGCGCTACTTCAATTTTGTGCTGTTTGTTAAAATTGCTTAATTAGCAATTTTATTTATATTCTTTATACGTATATGCTCTGCGCAACAGTAGCATTTATATTTATGCTTAGTGCGCATAATTGTAAGAATTCAAAATAAATATCAGCATTGAGAGCAACGACAAATATATGAAATAATTATTATGGTATCTTTAGGAGTTCAGTGCATGCGTCACTTATAAGCTTCTAATTCAAAATCCTTTATTCGTATAGACTTTTCCTTTTGCGTTGGTTACTGCTGTTGGAATATGTGCTAACTCCCCTCTCCTTAAACATCAGCGTCCCGCTGATAAAATTTCATGGATAGTTTATTGAGACAGGTGGTATATTGGCTATTGATGGGAAGTAAAATGTTTTATTACTACGCTCTGATCTAAAGTAAAGCAAGAGGGCTATGAACAATACTAGTCCAAGAGAGATGGCTATGAAACTAGAGCTAATGGACACTACGTTCCTAAGTGAAATTTGTTATAGTTTTTGTACGTTAGTTAAATGCATTTGGTGAAGATTTTGTAAATCTAATTTAATTTCATTATCTGTAAGACTACCTTTGAGAATTGGAGGTAGGATTTGATAAGATGTAGTTTGCCAGTTTGTATAGCTAATATTACCTAAGGTGATAGTTTCGTTTAAGAAGTTTATTATATATGTTCCAGTCAGACTTTGAGTGGCACTATTATACACTAGATTTCCATTATAATTTGACAAAAATATTGTTCCTTCTATAATCAGTTCAACTTTTGGCTTATTTTGAAATTGATAGTCACATAATGTTTTTTCTCCATTTAGAAATTGTGTTATGCAATGGTTCTTTGTTAAACTTTGGAGTTGATTTCTTTTACAAATTGTTAGATCTTCTATGAGTAGACATTTTTCCTGAACACCGTACGTTTCTGTGTCAGATAAAAAAAGATTATTGAAACAAATAAATTCGTTTGTTATTTTTTACTGTCAATCTAATCAGAATATTGTTAAAAATGGTGTCTTCTGAGATTACGTATAATAGTAGTAAATCTTTAATAACCATTGACGGTTCCGCGTACTTGTGGGCTTGAATTTCATTTTTAATTGGAAGCGTCTCTATTTTTGAAACAATATTAATAATATCTGTCTTATTTAATAACTGTGAATGAACTATGAATGAACTGTGAATGAACCTTTTTTGCGAGTTCAGTTGCCATAACAATTTGAGAAATTTCCTCTTTTATTAACCCTAACTTATTAAATAGATTTGTTCGTACACGTCCGTATTATTTGTATTAACTTCGTCTATGATTCTATTGTAACCGTCATTAGTTGTTCATTATTCATCATTAGTTGTTTTGATTAAATATTCGTTAATTGAATATTGTTTGTTACTATTCCTCGTTAAATCATTTGTTTTTGTTGAAATCTTATCCCAATCAGTGGCATCAGGATTTCCTGCTAACCATTTTCAGACTGATGCAATAGGTACAATTAACCGATCTATTGATATTGAACAATTGGTCTGATATTATTTATGATAAGTTTTATTATTATAATTTAGCTTTCAGAAATAAAGAAACGTTGTGTCGTATCAGCATATCCACCGATCACGTTGTGGGATCATTGTCTTTAGTATATTCTCATACTACCGCTTCGTAACATGAGACTGAAATACAAGGCTGCTTTTATTTAATTATTTATTGCCGGCGAAGCTGGTTTTCACACACCCTATTGAGTATGCACCCACAACACTCATTTATGACAATAATTACAATTGCCCTTACGTTTTATGGTAAACGTTTTCCTTTACTAGTTGGAAACACTGCGTTGGCCGTATTGTTGTTGTGTTTGCTTTTACTTATAAAGTAGACTGCATTGTTTGTGTTTATTTCTTCATTTGCCCTTATATTCATGAGGCTTTCTTCCTTTACCAAATGCTCGGTTAGACGATCAATGTTTTCGTTTTCTCGTGGTACCGCATACCATGCTGTCAAATCTAACTGGTAAGCTGCTTAAAATCTTTGCAATAATCATGGGTTCCTTTTGCTCAGTTTTTATGGATAATTATATTTATATGTTCAGAATTATATGTTGTTAATATGTTTTAAACGGTCATTGCATTAACTACTCTAGTTTATTTCTATTAAATTTGACTTATTATTTTATTTGAGTCGTAAAATATTAGAATTATATATTTGTTACATTGTTTTAAAGTTCATTGCATTAACAACTTTAGTTTATTTTACGGGACGAATAAAGCAGCGCGTTCGTACCGCCGTGTATCCGCAGTGATCTATTTTAAGCGACTCCGCATACAAGACTTCTTACTCTTTGAATCAGCTTCAAAAGTAACGTGTTCGTTGGGCATGTTTCGTAGAGTCAGCATATTCCACGTTCACGTTGTGGGATCGTTGTCTTCTGCATAGTCCCATGCTACCGCATCGTAACCTGAGACTTAATGCAAGGCTGTTCTTATTTATTTATTTTCCGTCGGCCAAGCCGGTTTCCACTCACCCTATTGGGTATGTACCCACAACATATCTTATGATCAAAAAAGAGTGAGAAAAAAAAACGCAAAATTGCATGCCAACTCTTGATCCAATTTTCCATACAAGTTTTATAGACCGCCGAAGGTATGGCCTTTAGTTCACACAGAATTCTCTTTTATTTTCTCTTTTTTCTCTTCTCTTTTTTCTCTTCTCTTTTTTTTCTTCTTCTCTTTTTTCTTTTCTCTTTTATGGCCTCTATGATCTCAAAACGCGTTCCCCGCAATGGTAATTTGAGTAGGGGAATAGGAAAAAGTCACACGGGGCCATATCTGGAGAGTACGGTGCTTGGTTGATGATATTGGTGGAGTTTTTAGTCAAAACTATCGTGGTGCGTTATCGTGGTGCGTTATCGTGGTGTGAAATCCATGAGTTTTCCTTCCATAATTCTGGCCTCTTTTTGCGAATGGCCTCACGCAAACGACGCATAACGGCCAAATAATATTTCTTATTCACCGTCCGGAAGGAATTCATAGTGCACCACACCACGAATATCGAAACTTTCCCCTTTTGTAAATGTTTTTGATGCAAATGCAAAAGGAATTCATAGTGCACCACACCACGAATATCGAAACTTTCCCCTTTTGTAAATGTTTTTGATGCAAATGCAACTGGAAGTTGAACTCCGTCATACTCTTGACTGAGTACTGCACCGCATGCAACTTTACTTGCATCAGTAGTGATGCAAAATTGTTTTGAAAAATCGGGGTATTGCAACAGTGTGGGTTTTAGTAATTCCCTTTTTAGATGGTTGAATGCCTCATTGCATTCTGTTGTTCATTTAAATTCTACATTTTTCTTGCAAAGTTGCGTTATATAACGCGAATAATAAGAAAAGTTTTTAATAAATCTTCTGTAATAGTTGCAAAATGCAACGAATCGTCTAGCACCGTCAGCGTTTATTGGTATGGGATAGTTTTTTATAGCTTCATATTTTTTGTCATCCGGTAGGATGCCTTTATTTGTACACTTATGCCCTAAATAAGTGACTTCGTGCATAAAAAATGAACACTTTTCTGGATGTAATTTCAGGTTATGCTCTCGACATAGTTCGAAGACCTTTGTTAAATTGTTCAGCATGTGCTTTTCAGAACATCCTATTACAATCAAATCATCCATATATAGAAAAGCTTCAGTTGGCTCTAGGCCAGAAAATGCTAACGTCATCATACGCTGAAAGGAATT
>NC_051846.1:135011491-135026885 GCF_002237135.1 Teleopsis dalmanni | reverse complement strand
AGACAGTTTTTTTTCTATCTTTATAAACTTAATTACATAAATATCGTATTATTAATATTTTATATATAATCTAAAGTTTGTATGTATATAGACAGTTTTTTTTTATTCTTATTGTTGTAAATTTAATTACATGAATATTGTATCATTAATATTTTACATATAATCTAAAGTTTATATGTATATAGACAGTTTTTTTTTTATTCTTATTGTTGTAAATTTAATTACATGAATATTGTACCATTGATATTTGTAACAAACCTAAATTTTATATGTAAAACAGTTGAATAGAAAAATAAAGCAACAAGTAACCATAATTGATCTTGCTTCACTGTATGTTTATATAATATAAATGCAATATATTCAAAGATGATGACATGAGGCATTAAGAAATATTCTAGGCTAAAGGGGTGGTACTAAGATTGTGTCACACTTCACTCTTAAGGGCAAAGCTGTATCCCTGCTAGATAACATACATTGAGTTCAATTTTTTTTTGAGAGATCCGCATCTGAAACATTTTTTTTTGTTATCATTGAGCAAGGAAAGCATAAGTAAGAAAATATAACAAAAAGATGTCACAGAGAAGTATTAGAGACCAGGCCTTGCCCGAAGTGTTGCCATCATTTCCTAATTTTGAGGAGACGATGGTAACACATGCTGGTAGAAGCAAAAACATAGACTGGGACATGGAGAGAAAAATACTAAAAGCGACGGAAACAGCAGGCTTGCCCAGGGGAAGATCATGTAGCCTAAACTCCAGCTCAGTAGGCGTGGAAGTTCCCACCGCTGCTGCTGTAATCATCAAGGTTGGGCATCGAGCGCTTCCCATCTTGTATGATGAGAGTTTTTTTCAATTCAAGCCAAGGAAAAATTGAACAATTCGATAAGAAACGTGATTACTTTGCTCGAGTTAATTCTGGTAAGTGTATATAATTTAGTTTTTTTTTATATTTTTTTATATTAGATTTTAAAAGTGAAATGAGTGAAATAATTATAAGGATAGAAATAGAAACTGAAGCAATTAGTTGTTAAGCAGTAAAGAAATTAATAAACGGAGACAAATAATTTGGAAGTGATGTTTAGTTTATAGGGTATATTATAGGTGTAATTGAAGTAAATAAATAGATGATGAATTTTAGTTGAAATTAGAAGTAGATTGTTTTCTTAGGAAGTATGGCACGAAATTATTTTTTTTGTTGTTGTCTGCAGTGTAGCCTCAGATGTCAAAAATCCCGCCCCAATACCGGCGAGCATACCGGGCTAGCCACCGTGCCATAAGCGGCTTCTGAGGACACTAATCCTTAACAACAGGTAGACACAACACAATTTATTTAAATCAAATAGCAATAAACGTAAGTAGTGTAAATACAGTCAAAACAACGATATTAATAAAAAAAGAAAATAAGACACCATTTGACCATAAAAGATAAAGACGAACAATTTATGTTAAATTTCATTAGGGAAAAATTTCCAAACGAAGCTATATTCTGCCCTGAGAGAAAAATATATTTAACCCTACAAAATCTATATATTAAATACCTTGGAAATAGTAGACAATTAAAACTACTAAAGACCTATTGAATGTTAGACGATGTCACTGATAAAGAAGATGTATTACGACTAATAGAAGTTGAACACAGAAGGATCAATCACCGCGGAATTAATGAAGTATATTTAGAATTAAAATAACATTTTTATAATTCGCATTTACAAACTCAAATACAGAAACACATAAACAACTGCGACATTTGCAATAGAGCAAAATATGATAGAGAACCCCCATCAAATATCCCTCTAATTTAACAGAAACCCCAATAAAACATGACGATATTGTACACTTTGACATCTGGTACATCGTTAGATACATAATATTGACATCGAAATATTATGTATCTAACCAGTATTGACAGATTAACCAAGTATGCAACAGTACAGTTACTTAAAGATAGAACTTGGTTATCGATTATTCAAGCATAAAAAGTAAGACTCAAATATTTAAGGAAATCAAATATCATAATAGCGAACAATGATTTGGACACTGTAATGATTAAAAAATTCTTGAAAGATCAAAATATTAAACTGGATGTTACAACACCTTACTTAAAAAGAAGCAATGCAGATATAGAAAGACTTCATTCTACGCTCAACAAGCAGTTGTAGCCTATAACCATTTCATCCATTCCAGTACTAAAATACAGCCAATAGACTTCTTAAATAACATTCTTAGCGAGGAGCAAATCATAAACATCTCGAATAAGTTCATTAAACTAAAATTAAAAGATATTGCAAATAGGACATATATGAACACATATTTTGAAAAGAAATATGTAAAGAATAATAAAATTGGTAAATCGCAACCGAATTATACAAAAATAGTAAATTATAAACTAGAGGGCAATCATATAATTTCTAATGAAAACAAATTTAAGAAAATATATAAATCTCAAGTAAGATGGAAAAATAAGTACTAAAATTATAATCCCAGAACTAACCAAAGTACTGCAAACAGCGATTGCGATGACACTAAAACTAATATTTACTTAGTTAATATTATTATTATGAAAATAATTGTTAATTCATTTCATCGTTATCATTATTATATTGAAGTTCGAACTTAATTAATACTAGTAGTATTAATATACAATATTATATTTAGTTACTTAATTGTAAAATAAGATGAAAATTTACTATTACAGTTATTTCTATATTATTATTAAGTAATAAGAAAGTGAAAAAAAAAGGAGGAACAGCAAAATTGGTCTTTTGCAGGGACTGCAAAAACTTAATAACGGAGAAGTCCCATACTGACCCTAGTGGGTAAATCAAACTAAGAATTTTAGGGGGAACTTTACATGTGACTTCTACAGCGATCATGCGGGAGAGATCTAACAACTTTGGGTAGTTATAGAAAAGGTCTATCAGCAACTATGTGAATATCCAGACATATAAAATTCTCTACTCTTGTGGTTGATACAATGTTCCCATTGGCGACCAGTTATTAACTGAAACAGCTCTGTTTTTTGCGAAAGCTATGAACATAAACAATTTTAAAGCCAGCAATGATTGGATTGATAGATTTAAAAAGCGACACAACATGACGTTTGTGTTGAGTGAAAAGGAACCTTGAGTGAATTGATTAAAGACCACGATGCTAAAGACATTTTTAATGCAAATGAAACTGGCTTGTTTTATAAATGTATGCCAGACAAAACTTATTGATTTAGGAATGAAAAATGTCATGCATAAATCATGTACTTGTGGTGTCCACCCAAACGTATTTATGATACGTAAGTGAAACCAAAGAAGTGTTTTTGTCTTGGTATAATAAACATAATATACCAGAATTTATATTCTGAATGAAGGAAATTTGGATCGTAATTAAATTTTAACAAGGAGTTGAGAAATACAACTCTGTAATTGTAATCCAATGTCAACCTATTTTCCACATGAGGTGGACAAGAATAAAAATGCAAGAAGAGACTGAAAGAATTTGATTGAGCAGAAAAAGTAAAAAGATTTTTAGAAAGGTTGTTGGCAAAGTATATATAAGTGAAGATTTAAAAAATTAAGCAAATTGTAACTATATATTATAAATAAAAAAAGTAAAAATAATTGTCTATAGTAACGACATACTCATAGCAACAAAATATTAAACAAAAAAAAAATGTACACACACAAACGAAATTCTTCAAAAAAACCAATATCAATTGAAAGTTATCTAATTTCTTGGTGCAACGTTAAATTTTACATCACTTTTTTATCACTTTTGTAATTTATAGTTACATATTAAAGATTATATTCATATAAAGTATTTTTTATTAATAAAATAGGGAAAAAACTTTTTAAAAAAAATTTAAATTTAATGAACTTTTCGATTGTGTGAACTTGCCCTGTCTGAATTAGTTCACATAATTGAGCGCGTACTGTACTATTATTTTGTGTGAAATAATTTAATCATATTTACTAAAAGTCTGTCTACGTGATTTTGACAACAGCGTATAATTCAACCTAAATCAGTGTTATAAATAGGAGGACCGTTTAAATTAATTATCTGTGACACGGTTTTATTGCAATTAACATGTAGTCATTTGAGCATTTATGTATTGCAAGCAATTAAGGACTTTTAAATCAAAAATGGATGCTGATCAGATAGGTAAAATAATTTAAACTGCACTAGTGGCACAAAAAAAAATTTCCATTCAAAAATAAATGAGCTTACAAATCAGTTATCAGAGTGTAAAACAGAGTGTCCTGTAGAAGTTTATACTTTATAGCGGAGATACATCCGAATATAAAATGCGAGGAATCCCTCGATACAAATCAGTTATCAGAGTGTAAAACAGAGTGTCCTGTAGAAGTTTATACTTTATAGCGGAGATACATCCGAATATAAAATGCGAGGAATCCCTCGATACAACAATGTAATTATGATTCGTGGCATCAAGCTGCATATACTACATATAGGCTATAGGGGTAGATCAAGGCATTATCAAACCTTAGCAATTATAAGAAATAAAATAAGAGGTTCTGCAGATGCAGTATTAGCATCCTTCAACACAGTTCCAAATTTTTAGGCGTTTGAATTTTACCTACTCATACAAACGCACTATTTACATAATTGAGTAAGAAATGTCAAGTTTAAGGCAGGGAAATCTGTCCGTTTTAATATTTTTTTAAGAGATGGAAAAAAAGTTAATGCTTTTACTGAATAAAGCTCTCATCTCTCATCAGCCCTGGCATTGGTTTAGAAACTAGAATCAAACATACGCGCTATTTCTCTGCAACAAGTTCTGTAAATAGGAATGAAAAGGTCTTGAAATCAAGAACCAATTACGGAAGTAGGCCCAATTGTTACACGCAAAAAACAAAAACCCACATTTTTATAAAAATAAAGAGGCTTTTAAAAACAATGGTTCATTTGAAAAACTGAATGAGGCTAAATCAATGAATGTGGTTCCTTCCACATCATATTTTCATAGGACCAAGAAAAAACGTATTCAAAAATTTAAATTTGAAATATATATATGTAGGATTTTATTAATAGAATATTTCATTAAATAGAAAAACCCCCTTTGCACTACTTAATTTTAAATAAACAGGGCAATATGTGTTCCTTAGTGTCGTATACATTAGTTGAATCAATCGTTGAAAGAAAAGAGTATAAGTAAGAAGTAGTGGGCTGCGGCTCGGATATCATTAACAATGTGAATATTTATGAACATAATTACTTATTACAAAAACTTGATGCACATATAATATTGTTATAAAAACTTAATAATATAAACATAATTGTAAATAAATAAATAAAACTACATATATATTGAATTTATGTTGTGTTTCTACATCGCAAGTCAAAACTTCGTAAGGTATATGTGTATATATAATTTCAAAGCCATTACGTTTTCTTTGAAATCCAGGATGCCGTGCGAAACTGGCTGATATACTTTATAATAATTTTGAACAAAATGCTCTATTTGAACCCTTAAGTGACTTTGACCCATACGCTCTGCCAAAAATACGCAAAAGTGAGAGTGATGGTAAATCGCTAAGTATTAAATTATCACAACTGTTGATACATTTTTATGTTCATACATATAGAAGTTAAGTCATAATTTCATAATTACAATTAATTCCCATAAGTTCATAATCATACATAGACCTTTGAAGTATAATATGCTTCGTCTAAAGAAAAATGTAAACAGTAATATCTGCACTTTGCCAAATAATTTGTATCGGCAAAAATAAACAAAGCATCCGTTGAACGGTGCTTTGTCTCAAGAATACTTTTTCACAAAAATGCTAAAAAAGCAATTTCTAGAATGCTTTGTTTCTCTTTGAATAATGATTTTAATAAATGTAATTTTAAAGTTTAGTTTTTAGGTAATTCTAAAACTGAACAAACGTTCAGAAAATAAAGTTTGAAAAATTCAAAATAAAACTGTTTTATTTTTTTTGGTTTAAATACCAATAAAAATTATAATTGGTAGCAGAGCAAGATTGTACAAATTTTTTTTGTACAACAAGTGAAAAAATAAGTATCTTCAAAAATTAAAGAAAAAAATTAAGTTATTTAAAAAAATATGTATCTTCAAAAAGAAGGGAAAAAATTACTGAAATTAATGAACAACATCAAAATCAAGACAAAATTTTTAAAAAATGTTATGTGCAAAAAACAATCAAAATTTAAAAAAACAATTGAAATACATATGTGAAAAAATATAGTTAAAATTTATTAACATTTAAAAAAAAAGAAAATGTTCGAGAAAATAAAAAATTAGAGACAAATCAACTCATAACCAATTTTGCAAATCATTTTGCCGGAAATAATAATACCCCCAAAACAAAATAATTTTCGTTTCCCACAAAGCACTATTCAACAGTTTAATAGGTATAATAATTTCACAAACCTGAACCCATGGACGTAGATTTTTCTTTGAAAGTATTTAACAAACCAAATTACCCAATGTAAATAATTATAATCATATAAATAACCCATACAATAATTATTCTAACAGGAATAATTTTAATCAATATAACAATCAAAATCGTTTCCAAAATAATAATCAGCCATTTACTCGCCCAAGAATTAATACTGCACTTAATCAAGAATTTTGAAGAACGAAGATTAAATAACATAACGAAGAATGCTTTTTTAGACAAAAGCCACAACTCCCTTATATCTTCATCACAAGTGACATCACAGGAAAGAAGTTAAAAAGCAAAAATAAGAAATTAAACAAAAAAATAAGAATAAATCAAATAAATTAAATATTACTCCGGAAAAAAAGAGTCCTGGAAAGCCAGCCGATGAACATTACGGGCAAAAAAAATGAAAAGCTTTTAATAAATAATAATTTATATGCAAATCCAAATATTACTTATAAAAGTAATGATTCAGAAATTGATAACGAAGATAAAAATATAACAAAATTAAGAGAAGAAATAAAAAATGAAATAATCGAAAAACATAATGAAATAAATTTACATCTACCATTCAAAACTGATGTTCGTGCCAAAATAAAGCCAATTGCTAATTCTTACATATGGAGTAAGCAATATCCTTACCCATTATCTTGTATAGATTTCGTTAATATAGAAATTAATAAATTACTTGATGACGGTTTAATTCACCCATCAAGAAGTCATTTTAATTCCCCAATTTGGGTTGTCCCAAAAAATGTTTTGACCAGAATGGTTACAAATCACAAAGACTAGTAGTAGACTATAAAAAATTAAATGAACAAACGATTCCGGATAAATATCCGATATCCGACACGAATGTTATTTTATCCAATTTAGGTAATGCCAAATATTTTACCACAATTGATCTAGAATCCCGTTTTCATCAGATTCTGATGAACGAAAAAGATATTGAAAAAATAGCATTATCAATCTATAATTGCAAATATGAATGTACCAGATCATCCTTCGGTCTAAGAAATGCTCCAAGTATTTTCCAGCGAGCAATGGATGACATCCTACGAGAATATAAGTTAACAACGCAAACCTTTAAGAGCTTTAGATTTGCCAGTAGTCAGCAAATAGTTCATTCTTTTAATAAATATTATTATACCCATTTTATTATACTAATTGTAAAATATTAGTAATAACATATAATATGTAATCGACTTCTAGACACTATGTCAGCATAAGATCATATTTCTTTTTTTGCATTCTTATGCTGAAGTAGGCGCCGTACTAAATAATCAATAAAATCGAAGGCAGTTTTTTAAAGCGTTTCATAGTACGCTAAACTAAATTTGCGTTTAATTTTTATGTAAAGTCTTCATAGAAGACATAAAAATTGAATAAAATAACAATTGTACAAAGGACAATTGTTAACTTATATAGGGTAGTTTTGTCATGTCTATATTGATGATATTATAGTATTTTCTGAAAGTTTAAATGATCAAATAAAACATCTAAAAATCGTAATTAACGTTTTGAAAAACGCAAAGTCTGATTTTCTTAAACAAGAGGTTACGTTCTTAGGATACATTATTTTTCATAAAATAATTAAAATGGACCCAAAAAACTCATGATGTTCTTAATTATCCCAATCCAAAGAAAGTAATGCAATTAAGCACATTTTTAGGCATGACGGGTTATTATAGGAAATTTATTCAAAATTACGCATCAATTTCAAAACCCCTTACAAAGTATCTTAGTAGAGAAAATAGAAAAGTTTCAAAACACCAAGCTTTTACAACAAATCCTTTTATAAAATGTATATGGGACCTGTCCCTACACAGAGAAAAGTCCTTGCGTAAAATTACTAAAATTATTTTCGTAACTTAAATTTTCGTACATTTTACGAAATTTAGTATTACGATTTTTTTTTTGGGATGACATTCGTATAGTTACCAATCATTCGTACATTGAACTAAATGCATTTCGTAAATAATGTTCAAAGCGGTGAACATCGACCGAAACGTGTTTCTACTTGCCGATCGCAATTTTTTCTTTTACGAAGCTGTACACTGAAAAAATTATGAGTTGTTAAAATAACATTTTTTCTTATTTGACGAAAAAGTTTTTGATGTAACAAATAAGTTGTTGCTTTAACAATTATTTACTTGTGGTAACAATTTTTTTAATAAAGAAGTTTGTTGACATTACAATAGAAAATTTATTGATGACCCTTTAACAAAAAAAGTTGTTCCTTTAACATTTTTTCTGTTCTCCGAACAATTTTGTTATTTAATTGAAGGGACAAATAAGAAATTGTATTGGCAAGTATTTTATTGTTAAATTAAAAATGTAACGATTGTTTTATCAAGAAGAAGAAATTGTAATATTAAATAAGAAAATTGTTAACACATAGTTCGAGCATCTTATTTGTTTTTGTAATGCTCTTCTCTATTGTAATTCTAACAGATAACAGAGTATGATATGATGCGATTTCGCTCTTTTTCTTTATTCACACTCTTTGTTGTGACATTCAATTAAAGAAAAATTGCAGCATTTTGCATAGAACTATTGTTTTTGTTGTTTTTTGTGCATCTCTCTGATGTAGAGTCAGTGAAAGAAACAAAAGGAACAGAAAATTATTTTGCGTGCATCATTCAAGTTGTGAACAATTTTGCGATCAGTATATACAATGTACACGTTAAAATGTTATTAAATTCACACGTTTGTTAATTTGAATAAAAAATATATTAAATAAAAATATAAAATAAATAATATATAATAAATATAAATAATGTTGTGTCGTGCAATAGAAAATTTACAAGTTGCTAAAAAATTTTCTGCAAACTGGCGTCATAGCCGTGCATGTCGGCACACGTTTAGTTAATGTACATCAATACATATATTACATACAAATTTCTTTTTGTTTGCTTGATTAAAAACATATTTATAATATTTGTAAAGCTATTTGTATATGTAGAACTTTTAATATTATGTGTTTCGAATATAATACTTTATTTTATCAAATTATCACAAAATTAAAAAATTAACATGAATAACTCTTATTCGAATGAATGCTTGTTTTCCGAAAATATTGATATTTTGGAAGTAAGCCCTGAAATATCATTATTATTTGAAAAATGGGAGCTATCGTCTGGTGCTATATGTAGACTTGTGAATTTAAAAATAATTAGTATCGATATTTTTAAAATGATGCATTCTCATGATATCGATGAAATTTTTAATGACGAACAACTATTGATAAAATAAGGTTTAGACACGGACTTTCACTGTGGCGTTTCGAAAATAATGTAAGTTATTTTTATAATTTCGTACAATATAATATATTAGTATTTTAATTTCAGCTTGATCCAATCATTTGTTGCCCAAATTTTCAAGAATCTCAATATAATAACAGAAAAACGCTACCATTAAATATAATTAATGAAAGCTGTAATGTTCCAGTTATCCAATCTAATATAGATATAAAAAGTATTCTTATTAACACTGTGGCCGGTAAAGATATTATTGAAAAATATAACACTACAAAATATTTAAGTGATACTGATCAAAATGCTATTGTCAAAATAATAGCTGACCATTTTATATTAAATACTATAAAAATGGATCCAAAAGTAATGATAAAAATTGCTCAGTCTATTACATACTTGTTTCCAACAGAAAATGCATTGACATATTTCGTTCCACGTACCAGTAAAAAAAACCCATCTGGTAAATTATATGATAGATATTGCAACTGTTTGTATAAGCGAAAAACTCTACCCGATAATCATGTCAAGAAAATCAAAATTAATGTTGAAGCTGAAATTTCTGCAGAAAATGGTGATGTTGAATTTGAGAAGAGAAAAAAATGGCTTTATTGGAACACACCAAATGATATAATGACTCCGTGGAAGGAGACTTCAGTTAAACGAATGAAGGAGCATAAAGAATCAATACAGCAGTTTCTTGATCAATGGCCGAGATACGGCGATTGTAATGGTCACGAGTTAATTGATATTGACTTTTCAACCCTCTATCCTGGCAAAGAAATGATAATGTTTGAAAAAATAGAGGACTTGGTGCAGAAAGTGACTAAACTATTTTTTCCGTCGTCTATAAAAGATAAACTAAATCAGCAATATTTTAAAAAAATGAAAGTAGCAAGTGATATAAGTATGGAGTAATATTATATATCTGATATTTTTTAAAATAACGAATATTTTTCTAGATTGCAAGCACTTTTATTTTTTCAACTTACTACATGCTATTATTTTACCTCCACGGATCAGTAAAATAAGTAAGCCATCTATAACGGACGCGCAAGAAGATATGATAACACATATTTTTAATATTAATAATTATCAACAAAAAGTGGATGAACTCAAGGAGTTAGCCTTAAGAGAAGGACTAACGTTTCAGCCGAAGGTTTTTGTTGTTGGTAATTCTCCAGAAACTTTAAAAGAATTTTATGTGAATTTAAATAATATTCAGTATAAAGTAGGAAGTGTACTTAATGCATTAGATTTAGTTATGAAAATATGTTTTGTATTTAATTTAGATTTTTCATTTAAAAGCAAATATGTGTGGATCTTTTTACAGATGTGTGTTTACGAAATACCTTCAAAAGAAAAAATTTCAAAAATTGAAAATATTCTATGTAAACTTAGACATGCCATTTGAAAGTTTTAAAGAAAAATCCACACATATTTGCTTTATTTGTAAAACTATTTTTAGCTTGTCGCATTATTTAATAACTCACTTAAAAAGTATTCATAAAGTACCTACAACCTACAAGTATATATGTCTTTACGACAAATGTAATAAACATTTTCAAAATTTGTATAAGTTTAGGAATCATATTCGAAGACATGATGTCAATTCACCTCTTGATATAAGTTGTATTTCATTGCCAAAAACTTTAAGAACTAATGAACTTGAAAGCCTAGCTAAAAATTCAATAAATAATGAAGAAGAGGATATTCAAGATGACAGTATCGTAAATAATGTGAAGTCTATTTCACCAGGTAACTATACTATTGACATCGTTCAAATTAAAAAATTAATAGAAATGGATATATTAAGATTTGCTTTAAAATTGCACTCAAAAATCAACTTCAATCGAAAAGACATTCCTGAATTTCAAACGTTTATTGTGGAGCATATAATTGAACCGATATTAAAGGGTTTTGAGATTTTTCACCAATTTATTCAACATGAAAAAAGGGAACTATTTAATGAATTAATGTTATATTCTAGAAATCCTTTTAAGGATATATTCTCTGAATTCATGTTAATAAAAAAGTTAGAAACATTAAATTTATACAAGCACCCCAAGTTATTTACAATATCTAAACAATTAGATGAAGTTGTTGTTCGTGGTTATCCAACATTAAAAGAAAATATAATTGAAGGTTGCCTTTGTAATATAAAACATCAACTTAAAAAGTTTTTTGAATCACCAAATGTTTTGAAGGCGACTTTACAAAATATTGAAAGTATCAAATCGTGTAATAGGCTTAATCACTTTATAAATGGAAATCTATGGAAAAGTAAAATTAGTCAATTTAATAATGAAATGTTTCCATTATTTCTTTATTTTGATTCTTTTCAAATAAATAACCCTCTTGGGGGCCATCAGTATTCAGTTTGTAGTATATATTTTTCAGTTCCAGTAATTCCACAAAACCAGTTATCTCATCAAAGCACCATTTTTGTTGCGGGTTTTGTTAACGCAAAAGATTTATCACACTTTGGTAATCACCAAACTCTCAAATACCTTACTGATGCCATTAAAGATCTAAGTACAAATGGAATTGACCTAAGCATAGATGGAACCATTACCACTATTTACTTTTGTATAGGTCAAATTTTAGGGGATAACTTAGGTTTAAACGAAGTTTTAGGTTTTAATTCAGGTTTTAATAGTAAATATTTTTGTAGATTTTGTTCAGCTTCAAAAGAACACTGTCAAACAACATTTGTCGAAATTGAAGAAAATATTCGCAATAAAAGCAGGTATAGATCAGAAATAGAAAACCTTCAAATGAATGGGGAAGAAATATCTGCCGTTAGAGAAGACTCTATATGGAATACAGTTCCCTTCTTTCATGTTACTGACAACAAAATGTGCGATATTATGCACGATATATTTCTTGGAGTCGCAAAATATAATATACATAAAATCTTAAATTATTTCATATACGAAAAGAAGTTTTTTACTTTGGAATCTTTTAATTATAGGAAACAAATGTTTGAATATGGGCCTACAAACACGAGAAATATAAGTCCACCATTTACAAAAATGCAACTAAAAAATTGTAATATAAAAATGAATGCATCTGAAATGAAACTTTTCTTGCATTGTGTCCTATTAATAATTGGAGATTTAATTGATGAATCGGATATTGTATATGAGTTTTTAGTAACTTTCGTGGAAATTGTAGACATCGTTTTATTAGAAGAATTTGACGAAGCAATTTTAAAAAAATTACAGCTTTTGATCGCTAAACATAACAAATTTTTTGTTGAATATTTTGGTGAAAAATTAAAACCGAAATATCACTTCATGGTTCATTATATTTCTGCAATAAAATCCGTGGGTCCACTCAGGCATTTGTGGTGTTTTAGATTTGAAGGAAAGCACGCATTTTTCAAAAAATGTGCAAATGTTATTACTTCAAGGAAAAACATTCCATACACATTAGCTATAAAGCATTCCCTTACATTTGCATCAAATTCATTAGAAAATAATTTCTTTCAAAAGGATATATCTGATCTTAAAGAAGTTGCACAAGTTGATCTAACTCAGTTCAATTTTTATACAAACTTATGCACAAACTTTACTATTGGGTATGAAGTCAATAGCTTATCTTACAAGGGTATAATATATGAAAAAGGTAGTTACGTACGATGGAACAATATTATATGTATTATAATAACAATATTTTATGAATCGACTAATGACTTTTATGTGATAGGTCAAGAAATTAATACTGTTTTTTCAAATAAATTTCAATCCTACAAATTTTTAAACAAATGTAATTGTTATTATATTAAATTAATTAGTGAAGTTTCTTATCCTATTAAACAATGTACATTAAATAATGGAGAGGTTATGTTAAGATTTTAAATTAATTTGCTTAAGAGTAAGAAATTTCTTATCTATTATCTAATACCTAATGTATCTTATGTAATAAATTATCTAATATAAATTAAATCTGTGTTCAATTCTTTAGGTATTAACAAAATAAAACATTTATACATACAACTACTGTGTTATATCTTATTTTTGATTTAGTATCTTAATTTAACGTAACATATTACGACGACAATTTATTTAGTAGAATTAACAAATTTTTACTGTAAAAACAAAAGTTAAAATTCTTGAAATGACAAATAAATTGTTATTTAGTCAAAAACGATTAATTGTTATTTTAAATAATAAACTTGTTATGGTAACAATTTCGTCAAAAATGTTTACATTGTTGTGAGAACTGCTAGATATTGTTGGGTACAATATGACTCAGAAAAATACTTGAAACAAAAGTCAAAATTGTTGATATTACAACTTTTTTTTTTCAGTGTACGAACAACCACTTAAAGCGAATTATTGAAACGAATAGGATTATTTGCTATTTTAGGCTGTCAGTCTATTGTACACAGAAGTGGAGTGCAGATGTTTTGGGATTGTAAATAAAAATATACATTAAAATATAAATAAATATTTTTTTACATAAGTTTAATAATTACAATTAATTTATTTACGTGAAATTGAAAAGTTAAGTGAAACTAATATGGTAAATGCAGTAAATACAGCCTAGTTTTTAAACAGTTAAAACACTGCATAGCGTAGACGCCAAACTAACTGTGCATATGTTTCTAAGAAATGTTGTGCATGTACTATCAAAAAATATGTACGTATATTGTATTATACATATTACAAAACATTTGTTTTTATAAATATTATATTATATTGTTTTAGTTACTTATTGGTGGAGAAGTTACAACAATGTGGATTTTTGTTTGAAGAAAATGACGTCAGTTTGCAGAGAATATTTTAGCAACTTGTAAATTTTCCATTGTACAATGCAACTTGTTTTAATTAAGAATATATTTTTTATTCAAATTAAAAAAAGTGCAATTACTTTTTTTGTCAATTTACTACTTAAATTAAAAAATACACTGAATTTAATAACATATCAACACGTACATTCTATATAGTTACATATTAGCATAGATGCTAATATTTCTCTATCAAAATTGACACAATGTATCAATAGGCCTTTTCGGTGGCTCGCAAGTACGGCAAAAAACAGCAAGTTGCTGGCATATGCAGGCCTATACTGGCCGCAATGTACGCAAAACAACAACACTATTTTCTCTACCTCGGCCAGCATAGTTATGCTGGCCAATCACATCGGCCAGTAAAAAAAAATTTTACCAACACAATAAGCGAACTATTGTGAACCTTCATTGAAAATTCCAACGAATAGTGCAATCAAATGTCAAAAATTAAGGAAATAAAAATTCAAACAGAATTCAAAAATTTGAAAACTCTTGAAAAGTAACGAAGAAATAATAAGAATGGAGAAATCGTAAGTATTAAGCACATTGAATTTTTTATTATGTTAGTTATTACCAAGTAACATTTATTTTATTTCATTTAATTTGTAGTTTTCATACGTAAAATTAATAAAACAAACATAATTTTTGAAGTTTTTCTAAAAAATTTTTTTATAGAAATACACGCAAACTATGGACCACAAAGGAAACAAAGTGTTTTCTAGAGTGCTACCTGACACGAAAGGAAGAGTTTTTGGAAACCAGAAAAAAAGACTTGGATATCAACATGTACTTGAGGACATGATAGCACATGGAATTGCAGTAAGTTTCGCATAACTTCTGCAATCATTTCAATAAAAAAAAAAATTAAATTAAATTAAAAAAAAATATTTATTTTAGGATGAATGCGCACACTTCTAAGTG
>NC_051846.1:134969293-135011391 GCF_002237135.1 Teleopsis dalmanni | reverse complement strand
ATGACACATTTATTTTGTCTGAATGAACAGTGGCTTGTCACATATGATATTAATGTAGGTCATGGGCACTACAATAGTTTATAATTTTATTTAAAACTTTAAAGAAAACTTTAAACTTTAAACAAAACACTTTAATAAGTGTTTTGAGAATTTGCTAAAGCTCTTTTATGCGAGTACAAGCACAAAATTTTTATGCATGCCACTTTGAGCAAATACTCAGAAAATGCGAGATCAAGCAAGAACTCATTTTTCTGCATAAGACCCAATGTTTCACAAAATATACATTAATGCTGGGCTTGCAATTTGCAGGCGTCATATCCAGCCTTTGTTCTACTGAGCTTATGTTTACAATAAAATAAAAGCGTTGCTTGGAATTGAGATTGTTTATATTAAGATAGACGCATTGATTCGAATTGAGATTATATTTACGTTAAATAAGAAGTGTGGAAGTGTATGCACCTGTTATGAACTTAAACCACGACCAAGTTGTTTGTTGGCTTGAATCGATCTGAATTTAAAGAATTAAGTGTGGTGTTCTTTGTCGTATGTAAGTTGATTCCTATAGGAGGAACCATAAGCGCAATATTGTTCATAAAGAAAACAAAGAATACTGTGTGCAGCTGGACTACAGCGATTATAGCTGAATCAGCATAAACAGTAAGTGAGCTTCAATGCACTTGAAATAGTGTAAACAGGAAGCATTACCTTGTGGGTAGGATAAATTCCTAAACAAAAACTGTGATATTGCGCTTTGTCTTTTATTTGCCTTGATACAAAGTAAGACAAAACTTAATTTAATTTAATTTGATATATGCATATAAAAATGTATCAACAGTTGTGATAATTTAATACTTAGCGATTTATCATCACTCTCACTTTTGCGTATTTTTGGCAGAGCGTATGGGTCAAAGTCACTTAGGGGTTCAAATAGAGCATTTTGTTCAAAATTATTATAAAGTATATCAGCCAGTTTCGCACGGCATCCTGGATTTCAAAGAAAGCGTAGTGGCTTTGAAATTATATATACACATATACCTTACGAAGTTTTGACTTGCGATGTAGTAACGCAACATAAATACAATATATATGTAGTTTTATTTATTTAATTACAATTATGTTTATATTATTAAGTTTTTATAACAATATTATATCTGCATCAAGTTTTTGTAATAAGTAATTATGTTCATAAATATTCACATTGTTAATGATATACGAGCCGCAGCCCACTACTTCTCACGTATACTCTTTTCTTTCAACGACTGATTCAACTAATGTATACGACATTAGCAAAGAGGATAAAGAAAAGAAACTGAGAGGAAATTTTGAATAATTGTGCCTCTTTGTGTAATATCGCAAAAAAACCTCTCTCACTTGTTCACCATTCCAGAATTGTCAAAAATTAAAAACGGTGTGGCTTAAAACCTAAACCTACTTTATTTGTGGTTTTTTTTTTGTTTTTTTTTAAATATCTATTTTATTTATTGAATCTCTTTTATAAGAAGATTTACAATAAGTATTCAAATCTTAAAAAAACTAAAGCAAACAAATAAACTGACAATTATAACTGCAGTTAATTGATAATAATTAAAGTTAAAGTTATTTCATGAAAAGCAAAGAATAAAGAAATAAATAAAATAAAATAAAAAAATAAAAAATAAACGAAAAAGGAAAAAAAAAGTATATTAAATTGAAGTAAATTAAAGTTTAAATAAGGTTGATAATAAATAAATATATAAAGATAGAAAAAGGAATCAGTGCGTTGGTACATCTTTTCTGCGTAATCTTGATGAAGGCCGCGTTAGCAATAGATTCCTTGCAAGGTAATTCGGATGAATTTCAAGTTTTTGTTTGTATTTGCATTTGATTTTAGTGAGTTCATCTTTGATTAGTGGTATTTTCAGATCTTCATGAATTTTATCACTTCTTATATACCACGGAGCCCCAGTAATTATACGAAGGATTCTGGATTGAGTACGCTGAATTAACTCAATGTTGGAGGAACATGCATTACCCCATAGTTCAGCGCCATACTTCCAAATTGGCTTAAGTAAACTATTGTAGAGCAACACTTTGTGGTTTAGCCGTAACTTGGAATTTTTATGCAATAACCAGTGAATTTTTTGCGTCTTAAGTTTTATTTGCGTTCGCTTAGCTTCTAGATGTTTACGCCAAGTTAGTCTCCTATCCAAATGAACACCCAGATACGATACGGTGTTTGATTGCGGAATGGTGATGCCGTTGAACGTTACTGGGGGACATGTGTCCTTACGTAGGGTAAATGTTACATGTGTGCTTTTACTTTCATTTACGTGAATGCGCTAGTTGGCTAACCATGTTTCAATGAGTTCGAGGTGTTCAATTAAGTCCCTAGATGCTATGAATCTATTTTGGTGAGAACTAAGGACAGCAGTGTCATCAGCAAACGTAGATGTCACAAGGCGAGAGTTGCTTGGTATATCCGAAGTAAACAGGATATAAAATATTGGACCTAGAACACTGCCTTGAGGAACTCCAGCCTTTATGTCTAGATTAGCTGTTGTATGGCTTCCAACTTTTATATGGAATTTCCTGTCCTGAAGATATGACTCTAGTATTTTGTGAGAGTAGTCAGGAGTGAGTTCCTTGATTTTATAAATAAGTCCAGCGTGCCAAACCTTGTCAAAAGCTTGTGCTATATCAAGAAATATAGCAGAGCAGAATTTTTTATCTTCAAATGCTTTCCTAATCTCATTTGTTATGCGATTCACTTGCTCGATGGTGCCATGTTTGGCACGAAAACCAAATTGGTGGTGAGGTATTATGTTATTTTGCTGTAGATATGTTGTTATCTTCCCGAGAAGCATTCGTTCAAAAAGTTTTGACAGCATTGTAAAAGACTTATTGGTCTATATGAAGACGGTAATGTTAAGTTTTTTCCTGGTTTTGGAATCATTATAATTTGTGAAATTTTCCAGCTTTGAGGAAAGTACCCAAGTCGAAGTATTGCGTTAAATATTTTTGTCAGTATTTTGAAAGCTATTTGAGGTAACTCTATTAGCATTTTTGCTGTAATTTGGTCATATCCTGGGGACTTGTTGACACATAATTGGGTTTTTGCAACCTGTTGAATCTGTTTGGTTTTGAGTTTAAGACGCCCATAACTGACTAGAGGAGATTGAATTGGTAGTTCAAAGTTATTGGTCGGAGGATTTGGTTGAAATACCTGACTTAAATGGTCTGCGAACACATTTGCTTTGTCTACTTCATCCCTAGCCCATTTTCCGTCGGCTTGCCTGAGCGGTGGTGCACTCTCCTTAGGTGTTTTTAATTTCCTTACCGATCGCCATAGGGAATAATTCGTACTTTCTGTAGGTGTTAACTTTCGTACGTAGGTGTTCAAACTATTTTCCATCTCTATGAGCAATGCTTTTTTTAGGCGTTGTTTAGCTGCCAAAAACTTGAATTTACTTGTAGGTGATCTATGTTTTTGCCACATCCGTCTCAGATGTCTTTTTTCTCTGACGATATTTTCAATTGCATCTGAAGACTTTCTTGTATATCTAGTAAAAGTTATCTTATCAGTAGGAGTAGCGTGCTTAGCAGCCAATTTTAAAACTGTGTCAAATCCATTAAGAGCCGAATCGATTTCACTTACACACTGTAGAGATGGGTTTATATCTAAGTGGCTACTAATATATTGACGATATCTTAGCCAATTGGTTTTCTTTGACGTCAGTTTTGATGCACTTTGATTGTTTATAGGTACCTTAAATAAGGTTATAAAAACTGGAGAGTGATCGGATGATAGTTCGAAGCTAGAGTGCGCAGATATTAGTTCGCGGTCAATATTTTTCACTACACAAAAGTCGATTAGATCTGGTATTTTTTTAGGGTCAGATGGCCAGTAAGTGGGTTGTCCTGATGATAAGAAATCTAAATTGTTGCGGCGATTTGTAATGGTAGAGTAGAGTTGCTTTCCGTTTGGGTTTATTAGACGGGAGCCCCAGTATGTATGTTTAGCATTAAAGTCTCCTGCTGCTATAAATTTTTTACCGAGATTATAAAAGAAATCCACGAATTGAGCTTCTGTTACAAGAAATCTAGGAGGACAGTAGACAGCACTGAGCACGACTTCATCTTCAATGAATTTAATGTATATTGACGTAGATTGTATGTGGGCTGTGGAGTGCTGTTCTAGGACGTGATGCTTAATTCTTGAATTAATTAGAATTCCAGTTCCCCCGTGGGGCTTATCTTCAGGATGGTTTGTGAAGTAGAAATTGAATCCGGGTACAGAGAAGTTGTGTTTACTACATAGATGGGTTTCAGATATTAGAAAAACATCAATATTGTGGGACGACAGAAAATTTATGATTTGAAGTTTGTGCTGGCGGATGCCGTTGGCATTCCAGTGACACATTCTAAGACAGTTCATTTATTAGCTGAAAGAAACTGCATCATTTGGTTTTGAGTTTTTACTATATCTTGCACTAAGTTTTGCATTGAGGCCATAAAGTTCGTCATAAGCTGGATAAGAGTTATTAGCATTGATTCTAAGTTTTGATTGGGGGTTACTGAATTTTCAGAAATTTGTTTAACTAAACCATTTTTTAAGACGGCTGAGTATGAATTAGGTGTTTCAACTTCTTTTGTGATTGTTTGGTTAATATTGACTGGATTTTGTGGAATTATGGATGGAGCATTTGGTACCTTTTTGGAGCGTGGGATAGCTTTATTCTTAATTTAGATATAAATTGGACAGCCACGGTAGTTTGCAGTATGATTACCACCACAGTTGTTACATTTTCTGGAATTTATGTTGTTTTTATCTGTACTGCATTGAGTTGAGTGGTGAGCACCACCGCAGGCCACACAAACTTTGCGCAGAGTACAATAACTTTTAGTATGCCCAAATTCCTGACAGTTTAGACATTGCACTGGAGTTTTGCGTTTATGAAGCTCCTCCACTATTATCTTACGGTTTAGCAAGAAACGCAAGTGGTAAATTGGATGAATCTCGTTATTTTTTAATTTTTTAGTATCTGGTTCTAATTCAATTTTATATAAAGGTTGAGGAATTTTATCTTTGTTTTTTATGTTAAAAACTGATTTTACCTCAAAGCCAGCATTTTCAACAGCAATTTTTATTTTTTCAGTATCAGCATTCGGTTCGATGCCTTTAACAACTACTGCTATTCCCTTGCTACTTTTGAGCTGATAAGTATAAAAATTTTTGGAGTTTTCCTTTAAATAGTCGTTAATCTTACGGAACTGGTGTTCGGTTTCAGTTTGTATCTTCGTTTCTTCAATTGCACCTCTTTTAAGAGGAGTAACGTAGAAAGACTTAGAGTCAATTAATTTAGTAAGATTGTTGACAAGAGTACTTGAACACTTTTCGCGTAAGTAAATTGGAGGTGGACGGAAAGTTTTTATTTCTGATATATGGTCCTTTTCATAATTTTCAACAGCGAGCGCGGCAAAGCGATTACCATATAGAGCATTATCACTTAATTTTAATTGTTTTAAATTTGACTTAGACATTTTTTGTGGGCTCAATTTTCTTTTTATGTTAACGTAGCGGTCCATACCAGTCTGTATGACCGCACTTATTTGGTTATTTGTGTTCGCTGTAAAAGTGGAGCTTTTGTGAGCGAGCTTTTTTGTGTTTATATGTGGTGGTGGTTCTGAGTTTTTAAGAGAATTATCTACGCTTATTATATTACACAGTTTTTGATTTAAATTAAGAGACTCACTTTTATCACTTTTCAAGTTTTGATCGTAGGAAATGTTTTGCGCGGGAGTTTGCTTATTCGAATTTAAACAGGCGGTAATAGGTGATTTTTTTAATTCTTTTGGTGAACTATCCTGTATGCACGACAAGCTTATAAGTTTATTTGTTTTTGAACTCAGAATGTCAGGTTTTTCTAATCTATCATTTGTTTTAGTTCCTACAGGAAAAGATGCATTCGAAACACTAGAGCTCTGAGAGAGCTGTTGCTGGGGTGGTGAGTGAGCAACGCTCATGTAATTATTTAACTATACACTTTTTTACCACTTTTGGTTGTTTTATTGAACCCTTATTTTGTTATTATTTGCAAGTACCACAAAAGAAGATTTATTAAATTAAATTATATTTTTAGCGTCTTTGAGCGCACTTAGAATACTTCTATATACAATAATTAAGCTATTTCACTGAGCGGTTTGAAAACACGTCCGTCTACAACGAAAGCTTGAATATATTGTGGTTGCATATTAGCATGTAGCCATTTCTTCTAATTAGAAGAAATAGTATAAATTATTCTTCTTGGAAAATCCATTGTATACATTAATACCAGTAGCGAGGCGTCAGCTTTTTGGCAGGGTGTTCACAGTTTGATCAAAACGAAAATCCAACTAAAACGTATTCCTCCGCTTTTAAATGCAATTTCCCCACCACCTTCGAGGTATGCATGCGGTGCGTTACCTTCTTCAAGGATGTGGTTCCCCAAGAGACCTATTAACATTCATTTTCACAGTCGATATCAATTACTTATAAGTGAACACCATTCATCTACTTTTCAGGCAAACATTTTTAATAACAGTATTATAAAAATCGTCTTTTAGCATTAGTTTTTTTAGCAAACCTTTTTCTATTGAAATAAGTGCTAAACTGGAAAGCCTCTCCAGTCCCATAGAATTTCTCAAATATTATTCGTTTCATAGTAGAAAAACTACGCTCTACACTAACAGTACTAACTGGCATTGTCAAGATCAGGCTGCATAACTTAAATGTTTCCGAAAATGCTTCTTTCAAATCATTATTCAAAATATGTCCAAATATCTCGCTCACCTGAAGAACCTTGAATGTAGATCCTTGTTGTAAATACATATTAATTCATTATTGAGTTTAGTTAGATCAAAGAATGTAGCATAGCCGTCTTTTAAAGAGTTGAATTGATCAGTGGGAAAAGTTTTTACATAGCTTTTGAACTTTAGTTTATTTAATAATTCCACAAAGAGAAGTTTTTTAAAACTTTAAAATCTTACTTCCATTTGGGATATAATTGTATCTATAAATTAATGAAATATAAATTCAAAATGATTTTTAAGACTTGTACCATCTAGACGACGTGTTTTGTTTGGAGGTCCTATAACGACCACCGTCTCGTCATAAATACTTTTAAAATCCTTCTTAAAATTTTGAATTCCCTGTTTTGTCTCTTCAATTTGTTCTTGGCAGTAGCTTATGGCCATATACTTGGCTTGCAGGATATTAAAGATATCTGCGAAAGCAAACATTTTTGCAAACAGTAATAATAAAAAATGGGTGTCGAATTATTCTAAAAAATTTACAAATCCGCTAGCACACAGAATACTTTCTTTATCACATTGATCTGGTTCCGCTAAAATTCTCTCAAAAAAGTTAAGTAAAAAATTTAAACAAAATTTATTATTCTGAAATTTGAAGACCAACGAGTCGTTGCAATATGAGGAAATTTTCGTTTCACATTTTCAAAGAACCCTTGTGTTCTTTTTGTGGAGTGTGAAAAGTAGTTTGAAATGCCGGCCATGTTGCAAAAAAATAGTTTACACGCTCCTATGAACTCTACAGACTTCGACAACACCATGTTCAAGCTATGGGCGGAACAGTGACTAAAAACGACATTTGGGTAAATCTCTCTAACTTTAGCCTGTGTTGAGTTTAAACACCCTGACATAACTGCTGCGCCATCATATCCTTGTGCCACTAGTTTTTTTTTAAAATCATAGGAAGTCGCTAGGTTAAGTACATGAGTTGAGATCGCGGCAGCTGATTTATCCCTGCTGACATCGCTAAAATTCAAAAAATGTTCCTGCACTTGTCCTATTTCGTCAATTAATCTTATTACAGTAGACAGCTGGGATTGTGATGATATATCTGTGACTCACCCAATAAAATAGCAACAAAATCAGAGTTTTTAATTTCACATTTTATGTGTTTCAAAAATACTTGATTAATTGCAGTAATTAAATCGTTCTGAATGCCAGCTGTAGTTCCTTTAAATATTGAATTGCTATGCAAGTGATTATAAAGAGTTTCATCATATTTACTAATGAAATTCAAATGTTCAATGTAATTTCCTCAGCGCACTCATCATGACCGCGTAACGATAAATCTTGCATATTCAAATAGCAAACTGCATCAATCAACCGCCTTAAAATTTGTCGATTTTTGGAGACAACTTCATTGTGTTTATTAAGTGCCTCTTTTTTTTGATTATCTAACATTAAGTCAATTCTTTGTATACCAAATGTTTTGAAAGACAACATACAGTTTAAGTGCGCAAGACTTTTCTCATGTCTTGCAATTCTTGCGCTTAAATGATTTAAGTCAGCAAATTCACCGAGAGACCAGACAGTTCTGTCCTTCTCACAAGCAAATAGGAAACAAGACCAACAAAACAATTTATTTAAATGTTCCCAGTCTGTGATCCACTATTTTTAAGTAAATAGTTATAGGAAAACGGCGACTTACCACAGATTTCGACATTTTCACATAGTTATCAAATTCTTCACATCTGGAGTTGGTCTATTCCTATTTTTCCACTATTTTGATCCACTATTTTTAAGGTAAATAGTTATAGGAAAACGGCGACTTACCACAGATTTCGACATTTTCACATCAGTTATCAAATTCTTCACATCTGGAGTTGGTCTATTCCTATTTTTCCACTATTTTGATCCACTATTTTTAAGGTAAATAGTTATAGGAAAACGGCGACTTACCACAGATTTCGACATTTTCACATCAGTTATCAAATTCTTCACATCTGGAGTTGGTCTATTCCTATTTTTCCACTATTTTGATCCACTATTTTTAAGGTAAATAGTTATAGGAAAACGGCGACTTACCACAGATTTCGACATTTTCACATCAGTTATCAAATTCTTCACATCTGGAGTTGGTCTATTCCTTATATGAATTAAAATCTTTTCTTTAGCAGATCGCTTAAAAAAAAGGTGTTTCAATCAGTTCTTCAATTACACACTTATCCATACTAAGATTATTTACCTAATAAAAAAAAGATCTAAAAAGGAAGCTTTATTAAGGTGTTCAGTGAACACTCTGAACCATTCGATGCCTCGCCTCTGATTAATACGATTATAATGAGTAAATATAGGCATGATTTTTTATATCAGTTTTATATATAAAACTTATATATATTATATATTTTAAATATGTATATAAGTTAAATATTATTTTGATTTTGTCCGTGACTCGATGTTGCTTGTTCGATAAAACAAACAGAAGAGACCGAGCGCACTTTTGCGAAGTTGGGAGCTACCGAAGCCAAACGGGACTTTTCCAGACAAACAAGTGGATGTCCCGTTTGGTAGCAACCATGTGTTCGAATAATATCGCATGATTGCTCCGTTAATGAAACTAAGCACAGCGTCGGATTTGGGAGATGCGTGTGTTAACTTATATAATTAGTCATGAAAGTGTTTTGATAAAGTAAAAATATTGTATCGTATTTGTTAAAATAAAAGTTTTATATAAATTAATTAATTTATTAAAATAGTGTTTCTTTATAATCTTTATATTAATTAATTTATTTATTAAAATAGTGTTTTTTTATAATTTTTGTATTAATTAATTTATTTATTAAAATAGTAGTTTTACTAACTTATTGATATTGTTTGAGCGTCGTATTTTAACCTAAACTTAAAATTAATTTTACAATAATTATAACTCTCCAACAATATAAATATATTGTTGAAAAAATACATTTATAGGGAAAGTTAGCATCTAATAGAGAAGTTAGTATGTATTCATATATTTCGAATTTTAGGTTATATTGTTTTAATATTTTGTTTTAAAACGATAAATATTAATATAATTTTTTAAAATTCAAAAAAGTTTGGTATATTAAAAGAGAATTTTTGCTTGTACATCAAATTCTTTCGATGTAGAAAATCGTAAAAATGTATATGGATCATTCTTTTACAAACCGGACACCTTTTTGACCTCATCACCTCTGATTTGGCTGAAATTTTTTTTATCAGCTCCTTTCATAAAATAAGAAGACCCGTATCTCGGGAAAAAATTTTGTAATTTTTTTCCTAGGAGATATGGACCCATGGGGTTTTGAGAATTGGCATTGTAGACACATTTTCAAATGGCTATATCTCAAGTTCTATAAAGGGTAGAAACTTGAAATTTATTGCGTTTTAAAGATGATTGGTTGAGCTTTTAAGAAATTGTTTAAACAATTAAGATTGTTTATATTTAAGTACTAATATTAACCGCTAAATTTAAAAAAAAAAGATATCTCAAAACGGTACGCAACATTTTTCATTTTTTATATTTTATTTAGATTCAGTTTTAAATTTTACTAAGAAATAAAAATTTTCATGATAGCATCGATTTTTATAAATTTTTTAAATTTTTTTTTTCTCATAAAACACATCAAACACATGCGTGCTATACATTGAATGAATTTTCAAAAAATATACTACAAATATTCTTATATAATATTTTTGATTTCAATTAGTAATAAAATTGTACATAAAACTCAAAAATTTCAGGACGATATTGTCGTTGGAAGTACTTTTAAAAAATTTATTTATCCTTCACATCACACGATTTTTCAGTAAAAAAAAAACAGAGGAATACGTCACACAAATTTTTCATTTTTACTTTTAATTCCGATTAAACAATAAATTCTTCTACGAAAATAAATATTTCCAGTGTGATATTGCTTCCAGAAGTAATTTAAAAAAAATTAATTTATCAGGTGTCCTTCATGTTACTCATACGCACCATAATACCCTTGAATCAATTTTCCAAGAAAAGTGACACAATATTCACATTTTAAATTAGTTCCGCATCATCTCTATTTTTAAATTATGAATTTTAACATAATTAAACCGTTTTATGAACTTTTTCTTATATTGATGAGTTTAAAAATTAATTAGTTCCACACTAGCTGAACTACCTAGCTAACTAGAAATTCTTATCTAGTTAACAACAACACTGTAAAGAATAAGGATCAATATTATTGCATGAAGTCCGAAGTTTTAAAAGAAATATAAAATATATAAGCATTTTCCGCACCACCTAAGAGGTATGCTTACTGGCGCGTTACCGAGTTTTCGGTGTTCGGTTCCCCAATAGGTCTAACCACCAAAATATTTTATTTAACAAATATACAATTTTATGAAAATGAAGTAAATTCTTACTTTAATAAAAAAAGCTAGAAGAGATTCTATTTTGCAATTAGAGTAACATATATAGGGATGAACGTTTTTTAATTTATTAAATAAAAGTTGCGCTAAACCTAATTTATAGCAATTGCTATCAAAATAATCATAAAATTGTGATTCTAATTTTTCAATATATGTAGTAAAAGGAGGAGGTGGTTGAACTAAATGGCAATTTTGGAATTGCTTTTCTATGATGAAAATATTGTTTACTGAAAGTTTGCTAATGTGCGGAAAAGTCGAAGAAAGACAATTATGATTAATTTGCATTTTTAAAAAAATCCATCCACATATATAAGAGAAAGCATTACGATTTAAAAATATTTTAAGGTCTACATTTATATTAAAATGGCAATTATTAAGAAATGGGTTTTGATCTTTATTTTGATCTAGTTTTTGCCAGGAAGTATCTAAAACAAGTTTTTCTATACACACATAATTTTTTACAGATGTATATTGTTGAGTTTTAAAATTTTATTATTATATGAAGCACAGTTATTATTATAAAAAATGATATGTTTATTATACTAGAATCAAATCAAGACAGCAAATGTTACAATGATACAAATTTATTTACAGTATCAATAATTAAAGCAAAAGGTAAAACTTCAAATATGTACTCCAAACTCAAAAAGATAATAAAAGATAATAAAAGAAGATAGCGTAAATTTTAACATATATAATTATAAATATCTATATATAATAACAACACTCAACCGAAGTATAATTAAAAGTATTAATTTTGCTTCAGGATTTTTCCATTTTCATAATTATTATATTTTGGAAAAAACAATATTCTAATCACTTTATAATACTAATTTCAAAGTACTAAATTATTAGTAACATGCACAACTTAATTGGTTGTTTATTATATACACTAATTAGGCACACATCTAAAGTTTTTAATGTGTTAATACATTTATGTTTTCATTTTTTTCATTAATAATATTAATAATATACCTTCGATAATCCTTTGAAAAAATGTATAGATGTTTGAAATTTAAACATCCAAGTACGCACTTCCGTTTCATCTGTAAAGAAATTTTTATTAAATAATAATTCGTATATTTTTCTGAAATAAATACCTTTTTTAATGTTTATTGTTTTTTCGTAATGTCGTATTTGTGCACTTAATTGCACCTTGGGCGCATTTTCTCGTAACGGATTTTTAATATCACAAACCAAAACAGACAACGAAATTTCTCAGAAAGTGCTTTTACTTTAGCAAGAGTAGGGACCGGGTTGGCAAAATTAACTAGACCAGGTGGGGAAAAAATCACACGCCATTATGTAGCATTAATGCTTTTTAATTTTTATTAAAATTTTATTTTATTTTATTTGGTTAAAAAAAAAAAAAAATTTATTATAAATGAAAATTATTTAATAATTATATATTTGTTCACTTAGGTGGAATCTTAAGGCTTATTATATACTTTGGTTAATATTTATTTTACAAAGCATTTATTTATTGTTCTTTAAAAAAATCTTTATTTTACAAGATATTGGTTATCAACTTTAACTTCGGTTAAAGATATCTTAAGACTAAATTCTAAATACAAAATCAATATCTTATATACTACTTACAAATCATAATTGACGAAAGTGGATGAGAGGTAACAATAAAAATTTGGTAACCTGTTGACAAATAAGGGTCATTCCATTGTTTATGAGAAACGCTGATGTAGTTTGAGAAATGCTCAAATGCAATAGATTTTGTAATGGAAATTACTATGAATTAAAATATTGTTTTAATATTTTAATGACTTAGAAATTTGAATTTGGAGCAGTGAAATTAGGAAATTTTGTTTTGCTTATTAAGAGGAAGTTAAAGTATCGTGGATAAAATATAATTTCGATACTTTAATTGTTCTGCAACTAGAATAGTTACAAAGAATTACGTTTTCTAATTAATGTTTGGAAAGTGTCGATTGAAGCCACTATTAAACAAATTTGGTAATATGGGAAGTGTACTGTAAGATAGATAATTATTTGTGACACTTATGAGACATGTACTGTCGAACTTTGCAATTGATACAAATTTGATCACGTAGACCAATTAATTTGAATATTGTGAAGTGTTGGCGGAGCCAATGACATAACCCGTGTGCGTTTTCGAGTTTAATTACAAACTGACTTTTATTAAATCTATAGATATACAATATAAAGACAGGGTTACCATGTCTTAAATATATAACAAATATAAATATGTAACATTTATGGTAATAATTTATTTTATGTCACTGAAAGTGTATTGTTATCCAACACTATCGTTCATACGTCCTTGTATGAATCTTTCCTTTATGTTTTCTGCAACAGAGATCTTTTAGTTAGTTTATATCAATAAATAATAAATAGATAATATGTTTATAAAAGTGTAACTACAATAAAATTCTCAAGACCTCGTACGCTTTTAACTGCCACCGATCAACTTCCTCCTTCTACATCACTTTTACTACTGCAGTCAACTACTACCATGTCATTCCACTCCATTGGCATACTGCCGCTGCAGTGATGCCACCCTTTTACATGTATATGAATTTTGTTTTTATATATTAAAAAACATAAAAAGAACTTGTTTGTAATAAAACTACACAAATGAAGACTTTTAAATTTATATTTTATTGGAAAAGTATTAAGTATGTTACAAATGTGAGTTGGACCATGACTGAGTTGTTATATATCTTTCTTATATATTGTGTAATTTAATTTATTTATTTCTGTTTGTGAAGAATGTTATAAAATTTGTGTTGGTACTGATATACCTTGCATTTATGTTGTTTCCACTATTTACGCTTTTTATTTCGCCAAAATGTTATATATTTTTTCCATAAATCATATGTTTTATTGAAACATATTTTATAATATTTTATTACATGGAAGTAATATTAATAATTAATAACAATAATAATAACAAATTATAATAATATTAATTATAATGAAAATATAATAATAATAATAAACATAGTACTTTTGAATTCGATGATAAATATATACAACAGACTTCTAAATCTTTTTAAAAAGAGCTTTAAAGCATCATATCTTGTGTTTATATTTCATACAATTGTGAAATTATACAATTCTTATGTTTATGTTTAAAAAAAAATGCAATTATTACATTTTTGTTTATGTTTGGTTTGTAACTGTCTCTGTGGCGCGAGTATCAAAGGACAATTTGAATTTAGCGGGACAGGATGTTTACTTAATGATATTTATACATTGTTGTCCATTATAGATATTTATACATTGTTGCCCATTATACTGTATTGTGTATGTCAAGGGGACGTAACTTCTCCATCCTTAAGATTAGCGTCACCGCTAATGTCAATATTTTTTGTTTTGTGTGTGGTCCAATATTTCATAATAATAATTACAATGATCAAGATAAATATAGTTACAATAATTAATATATTATAATAATTTTGTTTCTATATATTTCAATTTATTTGAAATGTTAATTGTTTTATGATGTAAATTATTAAAATCAATTTATCTGTGGGTTTTTGCCACATACTTTATTTTTAATAAGAATAACAAATATTTACAATGTACAAAACAAGACGATAAAAAAGAGTTGAGTTATAAAACGCGCAAAGAAAGAAAGAAGGAAGCCAGTCGCCAGCCACTGAAGTAAGCTGCTGCTTGAAAAAGGTCCTTTTGCCCACAGATGGCACGGGTGCGTGTGCATTCACGCACAGAGGGCGCTGCAGTGTGTGTGGCAAGTTCGCTACAGTATTCCCCCTTAATAGCTAGGCTAATGGTCTGGTTTGTTAACTGTTGATTGTAACCTGCTACTCTAAAGGATCTTTCACATTAAAGGTTACTTGCTTCTTCGTTTGCGTGAGTTTTCCTTTGTTTACAGGTCTGCAATCTACGTCGACTTCTGCAAACTTGGGTTCGATTACTGCTGGCTCGAAAAAAGTCGGTTTCAATCTGTTTATTGATAAGTTAACCTGCTTACCGCATACGTCAACCGTAAAAAGTCTGTCGTTGATTTTTTTAATTACCTTATGTGGTCCTGTGTATGGCAGCTCTAAAGGTTTCCTTACATTGTCTATCCTTACGAATACATGAGACGCATTGTCCAATGCTTTGTGAACGAATATAGCTTTGCTAGAATGGTTGAACGTCAGAACTGGTCGCACTTGCTGGATGTGCTCGTTTAATGTTGCTGGAAATTTTTGTTCGTCTGGAGGTGTGTTACTTTCTACAAAAAATTCTCCCGGTAGACGTAATGTTGTTCCATATAGCATTTCAGCTGCTGAAGTGTTGATATCTTCTTTATAAGAGGATCAAAGTCCTAGTAAAACTGATGGTTTTACAAAATTTTTTCTTTGCAGAATTTTAACAAAATTAGTTTAATTATATAAATTATTTTTAAAATCACGTTGAAAGAATATCCATTTTTTTGAAACGCAAAATTGTACAATCCGCTATTAGCGTAACCACTTCACTTCACTTTTCCTAATGAGAGAGCTCTTTCTCCAGACCGAAGTAACTCGGCGTAGTTAAACACCCTACAACTTAATGCAACTGACATATCAACTTCATTGGATGTTAATTTATATATTACTTTAAAATAGTTTACATACACTGAATAAATTATGAGTTATTAAAATAACATTTTTTCTTATTTGACAGAAAATTATCTTACGTGCATCATTCAAGTTGTTAGAAATTTTGCGATTAGTATATAGTTATACGTTGTGCACGCGTAATGTGAATTAGTGAATGAAACAAGTAAAGTTTTAATACAAAAATATATTTATTAATTTTGTAAGTTTAAATTTTTACTTTTCACAATTTTAATAAATTTTACAATTTCAAATAAATTTTTCACTATCAAATTTTCCTTTTCAAATATTTTAACCTTATATAAATTTTCCACGATTAATTTTTACTTCTTCAAATATTTTAAACTTTTATAAATCTTTCAGGATGTAACTAACTTTTTCTTCTTCAAATATTTTTCACTTTTTCAAACACGATCGATAAAATATCGAAAGGGAGACACTTGTAATCTTGAACAAATTCACTGATAGAGGCGGTTGTAATCTTTAACAAACTCTAAAGTTAACATATATGGTCGTAGATTTTATACCCCCAATAACAGTGTGAGAAATCAAGTTCTTAACTCTTAAGTTGAAGCTTTTAATTTTTGTGTGGACAAGAGCTTAAAGTTTTATTCTAACAGAACTTTAGCATAAAGTTTCAATGTTACTTAAAATTATAACAGAAGCGTCCTCTGTTATTGTCATGACAACGAAAAGCTGCTGTTTATAACATAGCGTGGGTGTGGAGTTCACTTAACTCTCTCTGCTATGCTCAGCGTGAGAACAGTCACTTCTTTAATGCTGTACAATGACTTTTTTGTGTTGATCATGCTATGCAGCACTTAAGGTTTGTTTACAATAACTTTTACTTTGTTAATGCTATTGTATGGTCAATTAAGGAAGGGGTTGTTACTTTGTAACAATTTTTAATGTGAAGAACGTGTAACGTTTTTTGCAATGTTTAGTATAAGTGGGATTTTCAAATAAATTCTATATGGTCGATTGTGTATTTAATTTATATTTATTTTAATTAGAATTTTACAAAGTATAAGGAATTTTAATTAAAGTTTATGATGTGTCAATTTTTATGCAACAATGTGATTGATACATTGTGGCAATTTTGATAGAGAAATATTAGCAGCTATGCTAATATGTAACTATATAGAATGTACGTGTTGAAATGTTATTAAATTCAGTGTATTTTTTAATTGAAGTAGTAAATTGACAAAAAAAGTAATTGCACTTTTTTTAATTTGAATAAAAAATACATTCTTAATTAATACAAGTTGCGTCGTGCAATGGAAAATTTGCAAGTTGCTAAAATATTCTCTGCAAACTGGCGTCATTTTCTTCAAACAAAAATCCACATTGTTGTAACTTCTCCACCAATAAGTAACTAAAACAATATAATATAATATTTATAAAAACAAATATTTTATAATATGTATAATACAATATATGTACATTAGGGTGCCATTAAGGTATATGGGCAATTTTTTTTTCGTAAAATCGATTGACGGCACCCCCCAGTTCGGTTCATTTTACTAAAAAAATAATCTGTGTAAAATTTTGGTTCAATTGGATAAGTGGAAATGGTGCCCCAAGAGCCTCAAAGATTGAAAAATAACGATTTTTTTCATAAAATTCATTTTTGATTGCTTATATCTCCGACATATTTAATTTTACATAAAAACTGTCTTCTTAAAAGTTATAGATCTATTAAAAATAAACAATTCACTCATACAAGTTTTTCTGTATTTCTAATAGTTATTGAATAAAACAAAAAATAAGTTGAAGTCACCCGATTGCTAGCTTTGAAAGTACTGTGAATGTAATTGTCCGCTTCAGCTTTACAAAAAATTTAATATTTCTAAAAAATTTAAAATAAATTCAATATTTCCAAAATTTAATCCTTCTAATAATAAAAAAGTACTAATTCTAGGTTTGTCCGACATAATTTTTATTATTTTAGTTAAATTTGCTGGAGCAAAGTATCCTTATTAACTTTAGTTATTTTTGCGCGATCTATTGATACTCTCCTGACTTCCTTGTCATCACTATCTATATTCAAATTTGAAACCATCTTTTTCTTTGTCTCAGGTGATATATTTAAATCCAAAAAAGCAAAATGAACAAGTTTTGAGCTTAAATACCAAATACAATTTTTTGATATTGACTGAGAATAGAAAGAAGATTATAATCTTGAAAATGAGCTTTGACTGATGACAAAGCATTAAACCATACTTCAACATACACTTTAGTAATAATTATACATATACCGCAAAGAGCATTTTCTTCTTCTGTAGATAATTTGAACTCTTTCAAAATATAAATATTTTTAATACATGCATGACTTTCACCATCCATCTTGCATGATGTATAGCTCCAGGACGTCGAAACTTTATGGTACAGTTCGGCTTTTCTCCTAAAAACATTGTTTTGCCGCGGGCAATTTTCCGACTTTCGAAAATTAATGGCACCCTAATGTACATATTTCAATAGTACATGCACAACATTTCTTAGAAACATATGCACAGTTACTTTAGCGTCTACGCTATGCAGTGTTTTAACTGTTTAAAAACTAGGCTGTATTTACTGCATTTACCATATTAGTTTCACTTAACTTTTCAATTTCACGTAAATAAATCAATTGTAATTATTAAACTTTATGTACAAAAAATATTTATTTATATTGTAATGTATATTTTTATTTATAATCACAAAACATCTGCACTCCACTTCTGTGTACAATAGATTGACAGCCTAAAATAGCAAATAATCCTATTCGTTTCAATAATTCGCTTTAAGTGGTTGTTCGTACAGCTTCGTAAAAGAAAAAATTGCGATCGGCAAGTAGAAACACGTGTCATTACATTTTTATTTCAATACAACATTTACAATAAAATTGTCATTAAATTATTACTTCAATATAATATTTACAGTACGAACTGACTACGACGACGCTTGCGAATTCACTCACTCCTCAAAACATAACAACGTTGGTACAACACATTGTTAAGAATTAACAATTAATGAATAGGGTGACAGCTCGGCCGTTCCTGACTGCAAGTCGCCTCGAATTGCGTTTCTTCTTCCAACTCTGAGTCATCTTCAAAATTGTCAATGTCAGGATATAGAGTACACCAAGGCTATAGCTTATCGCTGGTATATATTGATGAATACCTTCGAGTTTTGATTTTACGGTCATCCATGTCCTCAACCAAATAGCGGTCATTCCCAATAACTTTCGCTACCACATACGGTCCACGGTATTTCGGTTCTAACTTTTTCGACTCGCCAGTAGCTGATGGAACGTTTTCAACTACTACCAGATCACCTTCTTCATACCGTTTTGGCTTTTTATGGCTACTGTCAAAACGTTGCTTCCATTTGGAACGTGCAGCTTCTATTCGTTGGACTGCTTCATGTCGGCGGGCAATCATATCTACTGGAGTATCATCTTGTAAAGCCTCGTGTAAATGATTGGCTGTTATATCTCGCAATTTAAAATCGAATATGAGATCGTTTGGACCAAAATTAGTAGTTGAGTTAATTTGAGTGTTAAGCATCCACTGTAGTGATCGAAGTTCTTCGTCCCAATTTTTGTCATCGGATTTGGCTGTCCTTAAGAAAGATAGAATGGATTGATTTAACCTTTCCACCTGTCCATTAGCTCTCGGAGTACGAACGGCTGTCTTAACGTGTTTAATTTCATTCAGCTTACAGTAGTCAAAAAAAACTTTAGACGTAAATGACGTTCCTCTATCGGTGATAATTTTCGCTGGCAAGCCGAAGATACTGCTAAGTTCATTTAATGCGTTGATTATGGGCTGTGTTTTCGTGTTACGCACAGCTTTAATGATCACGTATTTGGTGAATCTGTCCACTAACACTAAAATATGCGTATTTCCTTTTTTGCTTCTTATAAATGGACCAAGATGATCGGTATGCAAAATACGGAACGGCATTAACGGCTCCAATTCGTCAATATGTAATTCACCTTCACTTCGTCCACCTGGTTTTCGATTAAAACAGCATTCGACACAATTAGCAATATAGCCTTTAACAAACGTTCGCATTCTAGGAAACCAATAAGTCTTCTTAATACGGTTAATAGTTTTGTCGACTGAAAAATGACCTGCTTTATCGTGGCAAGAGTTTACTATTTTCCAACGTACCCCCTTCGGTACGACCCATAGTTCTTGATGGTTTAGTTTTCGATATAATCGGCAATTTTTGACTATGTAATCATTTTCGATTTGCTTCCTCTGACTGAACTCGAGTTTACGTTGAAGTAAAGCAATGATCGTTTTCAATTTCGGATCTTGAATCTGCATAGCGGCTAACCAATCGTCTGTTGAAATTTCTATACGTAAAATTCTGTCGGCAACAGTTTCAGGTTCTCGGGCAGACGGATTCCTACTAAGGGCATCCACGTGGGACATACGTATCCCAGCGCGATGAACAGTCTCAAAATCAAAATCTTGTAGTTTCAACCACCATCTGGAAACTCGTGCAATTAACGGAGTGGACGTTTTTAGCATTGTTATAGCTGAGCAGTCGGTTACCACTCTAAAATGCTTTCCCACTAAATAAAATCGAAAACGCTCCAGTGACTCAACGATAGCTAACACCTCTAGTTCGTAACTATGGTATTTTTCTTCCGAACTGTTACAATGGCGACTGTAGTAACATACAGGCTGTAAAATGTTGTCGTCAGATCGTTGAAATAATATACCAGCTAGACCAATAGCGCTGGCATCAGTGTGTACTTCATGCTCTTTCCGCTGATCATAAATCGCAAGAGTTGGTTCGGAGCATAACTGTTCTTTTAGTTTACAAAATACTTCTTCTTGTGATTTGTCCCATATGAATTCAACATTATCCTTTTTCAGCAACGTTGTGAGCGGTTTCGAAATAAGCGAATAGTTTTTCACAAACTTACGAAAAAAACCTGTGAGACCAAGAAATCGGCGCACCTCCGTAACGTTTTTCGGTCGTTCAAAATTTTTAATTGCAAATATGTTTCTTTCGCCTGGACATATTCCATTTTCATTTATTCGGTGGCCAAGGAAATTAATTTCTTTTGACAGAAAACTACATTTCGTTAGTTTCAGCTTTAGCCCCTCGTCACGTAGAATATTCAAGAATTTTTGTAACCGCTGTAAACCTTCTGATATTGTTTTGCTTGGTATAACAACATCATCTAAATATGTAATAATTTGACCTGCTGGCATTTTGCTAACCACTGAATTCATTACTGACTGAAAAATAGCTGGCGCGTTTACCAAACCAAATGGCATGTAGTTATACTCGAAGTGGCCATCGTAAGTCATGAACGCAGTGTACTGCTTACTGCCTTCTTCTACGGCGATTTGATGATAACCAGACATGAGATCGAGCATGGTAAAATATCGGTTACCAGCTAACGAAGAAAACAGCTCTTCCATGATCGGCAAAGGAAAAGGTTCTTTGACTGTGATTTTATTCAGCTCCCGGTAGTCCACACATAGGCGATCTTCTCCATTCTTTTTTTTCACCAGGACTATTGGTGACGCAAAGGATGACTCACTTCGACGAATAATGGTGTTTGAAAGAAGTTCGTTTATAATTTCCTTTACACATTCACGTTTTGCAAAAGGGAGTCGATATGGTCGTCTACTAACTGGCACGTCCGACTTTAGGCGAATTGTTAATTTCTTTTTGGTATATTTACCCAGCTCTGACATTTTGAAAGCAAAACAGTCAGTGTAGCTTACCAACAACTTATTTAACTCATCTTTGGAATTTTCATTTATATTGGGATCAACGCTCAAATTGGTTAGTTCAATTTTCTCTATTCTACTGGAACCATCTTCTATAACAAATCGTAACCCTGGTTGGCACAGCACGTCGTTACCCACCAAAATTGGCTCATTCATGAATTCGTCCTCGATAATCAATAGAGATACCGAAAATTCTATTGCGTCTATCCGTAAAGTTACATTTAACTGTGTTGTACATTCATAACCGCCGCCAAACATCCCTTGCAATGCACGTCCTGTATACGGTATTTCACCACGAAACATTGTAGCATAATTTTTTCTAATTAAGGACACTGAACTGCCTGGATCTATAAATGCTGTTAAGAACACACCATTTAGTTGTACTTCTTTAATGATTCCAGATAACGGAGAAATTTTATTCTTGTTAATTTTCTTTACCGGCTCTTTTCCAAATCTACAATTTGCTTCGGTGTGACCTACTTTCTGGCAGTTTTTACATCGTGAGCGTTTTTGTGGTTGTTTGCAATTTATAGAAACGTGTCCTTCCTCGTTGCATTTATAACATCTTATCCGTGCATTTTCGCCTTTTGTATTTGACGTTGGAGGTTTAAAAATCGGTTGCCTAGCAATATTTTTATCCATTCTCTGTTGAACTCGCAGTGGCGCATTTGCTAAATGCCTTCGTATTGCAACTAGAAGATCATTTGATGTCACATACAAATTGCTGGCCAGCGACTGCTGCATTCCATAGTCGTTTAGTCCTTTGAGAATATATTGATTAATTGAATTCTCTTGCATAAAACCTCTACGACCTATTGCCAACACTCGATAGTAAAATTCTTCCTGACTTTCATTCGTCATTCTGGAACAATTCATTAACTTCATGTGTACGTCCGCATCGGTGTCCGTAGATGGAGAATCAAACACTATCTGATTACAAAATTCCATCCAATTAGAAAAAACACATGGTAAACTATCGTTCCACATCTTTGCTGGTCCTTTCAATTTCGATTGTACACTGTACAACAACAAACGATCATCCCATTGGTATGCGCTTTTTAACATATTTATGCGGTTTACAAATTGCTGCGCTGTTAAGCCTTCTTTATCAAGTGGGTTAAACTCCGGTAGAATTTCAATTATATCGCGAACATTATGTTGATACAAATATTGTTGCGGTGGAAATGAAGCGTTTGAATATGCCAATTTGGGCATTAGAGTTGCTGACGAAACGTGCGTATTTGAATAATTTTTATCTATATTTCGTTGATGCGTAGATATCGAATTTGTTGTTACAAGCTGCGGCGCAAATGAACATGTCGGCGTTCGTGAATTTGCGATTGACATCGTTGCATTTTGTGAAATTGACGAACAAATTGGTATTGAACTATTTGGTACTATTTGGTATTGCTGCATGCGGTGTAAAATACACAAACGGTGGAGTCGTTACCATTGGTGTATGCGTGTATGCATTATTAGTAATCGGCAAAGCAGTGCTCGTTACTGCATCACCCGAAGGTTGTCGGCTGCACATGTTAGTCGGAACATGCACAGAACCTTCCGGAATTGGTGATGATGAGCAATCCTGAGTCATACAGCTGTCGCACCCATAAAATACACCATTTGAACTATCCAATGTCGCCGTTTGATTTTCAGTACTGAGTTCCGCGTTTACGATCCTTTTTATTAGCTCTGTCTTACTACCGACGGTCGACAAGGCTAGTTTTCGGCACTTTTCTCTAAGCGTGTCAATGTTTATATCGCGAAAGTTCGGCATTTTTAATTTTGGATTTTATTATCCCACTTCTGAAAAATTGTCATTACATTTTTATTTCAATACAACATTTACAGTAAAATTGTCATTAAATTATTACTTCAATATAATATTTACTGTACGAACTGACTACGACGACGCTTGCGAATTCACTCACTCCTCAAAACATAACAACGTTGTTACAACACATTGTTAAGAATTAACAATTAATGAATAGGGTGACACACGTTTCGGTCGATGATCACCGCTTTGAACATTATTTACGAAATGCATTTAGTTCAATGTACGAATGATTGGTAACTATACGAATGTCATCCCAAAAAAAAAAATCGTAATATATACTAAATTTCGTAAAATGTACGAAAATTTAAGTTACGAAAATAATTTTAGTAATTTTACGCAAGGATTTTTCTCTGTGTAGGGACAGGTCCCACATACATTTTATAAAAGGATTTGTTGTAAAAGCTTGGTGTTGATAAAACAAAATAAAGTATTTCATTATTTCTCAAAAGAGTGGTTTTAATATTTCTATAAATGTCAATTGAAAAGTTCTCGTCTTCTTCTTCTGATAAAAGGTCGGGATTGAAGATTCCTGGCCTACTAAGTGTAATTGAATGTTTTAAAGCTTTAATATGATTGTGAATCAAGTCAGTATTATCTTCAAAACTATTTATAAGTGTCTGATTAATGTCAGGTGTTTCAAGCGTTTGGAGTCTTTGTATAATTTTGTCTTGTTGTGCAATATGATCTATAATATGTTTGATTTCTTTATCTATTGTTTTAATTATATGTCAATAAGTTGTCTTGTATTGATTTCTAAATTTTCTAATGGGTTGAACTAAAGTGATATGATTTGCTAAAAGTTTTTTTAAATTATCACATGCCTCTTTTGCATCATTGTCAAGTATAATTTCAGTATTTTTGGATTTATATTTTGAAACTTTTCTATTTTCTCCACTAAGATACTTTGTAAGGGGTTTTGTAATTGATGCGTAATTTTGAATAAATTTCCTATAATAACCCATCATTCCTAAAAATGTGCTTAATTGCATTACTTTCTTTGGATTGGGATAATTAAGAACATCATGAGTTTTTTTTGGGTCCATTTTAATTATTTTATAAAAAATAATGTATCCTAAGAACGTAACCTCTTGTTTAAGAAATTCAGACTTTGCGTTTTTCAAAACGTTAATTACGATTTTTAGATATTTTATTTGATCATTTAAACTTTCAGAAAATACTATAATATCATCAATATAGACATGCCAAAACTACCCTATATAAGTTAACAATTGTCCTTTGTACAATTGTTATTTTATTCAATTTTTATGTCTTCTATGAAGACTTTATACAAAAATTAAACACAAATTTAGTTTAGTTCACAAACGCTTTAAAAAACTGCCTTCGATTTTATTGATTATTTAGTACGGCACCTACTTCAGCATAAGAATGCAAAAAAAGAAATATGATCTTATGCTGACATAGTGTCTAGAAGTCGATTACATATTATATGTTATTACTAATATTTTACAATTAGTATAATAAAATGGGTATAATCATATTTATTAAAAGAATGAACTATTTGCTGACTACTGGCAAATCTAAAGCTCTTAAAGGTTTGCGTTGTTAACTTTGCTCGCTGGAAAATACTTGGAGCATTTTTTAGACCGAAGGATGATCTGGTACATTCATATTTGCCATTATAGATTGATAATGCTGTTTTTTCAATATCTTTTTCGTTCATCAGAATCTGATGAAAACGGGATTCTAGATCAATTGTGGTAAAATATTTGGCATTACCTAAATTGGATAAAATAACATTTGTGTCGGATATCGGATATTTATCCGGAATCGTTTGTTCATTTAATTTTTTATAGTCTACTACTAGTCTTTGTGATTGGTGACTATTCTGGTCAAATCCTTTTTTGGGGACAACCCAAATTGGGGAATTAAAATGACTTCTTGATGGGTGAATTAAACCTTCTTCAAGTAATTTATTAATTTCTATATTAACGAAATCTATATAAGATAATGGGTAAGGATATTGCTTACTCCATATGTAAGAATTAGCAATTGGCTTTATTTTGGCACGAACATCAGTTTTGAATGGTAGATGTAAATTTATTTCATTATGTTTTTCGATTATTTCATTTTTTATTTCTTCTCTTAATTTTGTTATATTTTTATCTTCGTTATCAATTTCTGAATCATTACTTTTGTTGGACATACAGTCACTGAATAGAACTGTACTTTGTTTCTATGGTTTTGCCACAATAACAAAATGCATTGATCACGTAGATTCAAATTCAGGGAAGTCACTGATCGCAATAGGCAGACGGGCGTCATGTCTCGTATGCGTTGCTGTTGTTGCCTGTTCCTGGAATTTGCTTATTGTGTAAAGAGCATACGAGCATATTGAGGCGAATAATGCTTTTTAGAGCTTAATATAATTTTGAACATTGAAGTGACGGGTTGTGTTTGAATGAATAATAAATACATATTAATAAATATATATATATATATAAATTGTCAGTGTTTTCTTTTATATAAATATAAAATAATTCTAACAACTTTTATAAGTAATATTTGGATTTACATATAAATTATTATTTATTAAAAGCTTTTCATTTTTTTTGCCCATAATGTCATCGGCTGGCTTTCTAGGACTCTTTTTTTCCGGAGTAATATTTATTTTATTTGATTTATTCTTATTTTTGTTTAATTTCTTATTTTTGCTTTTTAACTTCTTTTCTGTGATGTCACTTGTGATGAAGATATAAGGGAGTTGTGGCTTTTGTCTAAAAAAGCATTCTTCGTTATGTTATTTAATCTTCGTTCTTCAAAATTCTTGATTAAGTGCAGTATTAATTCTTGGGCGAGTAAATGGCTGATTATTATTTTGGAAACGATTTTGATTGTTATATTGATTAAAATTATTCCTGTTAGAATAATTATTGTATGGGTTATTTATATGATTATAATTATTTACATTGGGTAATTTGGTTTGTTAAATACTTTCAAAGAAAAACGTCCGTCTACGTCCATGGGTTCAGGTTTGTGAAACTATTATACCTATTAAACTGTTGAATAGGGCTTTGTGGGAAACGAAATATTTTGTTTGTGGGGTATTATTATTTCCGGCAAAATGATTTGCAAAATTGGTTATGAGTTGATTTGTCTCTAATTTTTATTTTCTCGAACATTTTCTTTTTTTTTAAATGTTAATAAATTTTAACTATATTTTTTCACATATGTATTTCAATTGTTTTTTTAGATTTTGATTGTTTTTTGCACATAACATTTTTTTAAAAATTTTGTCTTGATTTTGATGTTGTTCATTAATTTTAGTAATTTTTTCCCTTCTTTTTGAAGATACATATTTTTTTAAATAATTTAATTTTTTTCTCTTCTTTTTGAAGATACTTATTTTTTCACTTGTTGTACAAAAAAAATTTGTACAATCTTGCTCTGCTACCAATTATAATTTTTATTGGTATTTAAACCAAAAAAAATAAAACAGTTTTATTTTGAATTTTTCAAACTTTATTTTCTGAACGTTTGTTCAGTTTTAGAATTACCTAAAAACTAAACTTTAAAATTACATTTATTAAAATCATTATTCAAAGAGAAACAAAGCATTCTAGAAATTGCTTTTTTAGCATTTTTGTGAAAAAGTATTATCTCTTTTCTATAATTTTTCTTTAGTAATAGCATTATTATAACAGATAATAATTGAAAAATACAAGAGTTTTTGTACTTTTTGAAGTTATAATAAAAAAAAACTAAAATTATATTTTTTATAATTTGTATGAGTTTGTATTTTATTGAAATTAATTCACTTAAAAGATTAATTTATTAATTTAATTTATTAATTAATTATTAATTAATTTATTTAAAAGATTGAAATTTAAAAGAAATTTTAAAGAAAAAATATCAAAGAACAAAACGCGTGCTGTTCACTTGGGACTTGAAATGCAAGAGAGAGAATCAAAAAACCCAGTTCAGTCTGGAAGCTAAAGAACTGTACAAAATTAAAGTTGTTGTTTTTTTTTTAAGATTACCGTATGTAATGTGCAAGGTTGACGAAAGTCAACATTGGGTTGCATATTGACAATAAAAATGAGCAGCACGCGTTTTATTTTAACTACTTTAAACAAAAAATGCAATATAAAAATGAAAACATTCAACAATAATAATGCATACAGCGCACAATTCTTGTTGGTTTTTAAATTTTGTTTATTATTTTCTTTTTTTGTTTTTTTTTTTTTAATAATGTTTCTTTATTTCTTTATTATTATAACAGATAATAATAATACATTACTGCAATTGTTGAAAAATTTCAGTGCATAAACTGAACAACAATACAAAAATTAAACCGTTTATAACAACAACAACACAAAAGAAAAAAAACAAAGTTTACTCATGTGTACTTTAAGTGAAAAGTAAAGTGCAATAATTCATTATTGTTTTTGTATTAAATTGTCAATTAAAATTTGCACTAAATACCACAATGAATTTAGTATAATTTATAATAATTTTTCACGGTCGCCATGTAGTGACTGAAAACCGATTTAAATAAAAATGACCGAATCATGTTAATTCTGTTTTAAGACTGTCTTTATTAGTTAAAAATATATTTATACGAAGTTCGTATTTGTGGAGGAGCAGTGTGCATTAGCATACTGTGTGAATTTACTGAATTGGCGTCTTCACACGCCAGCCCAAACACTATCGTCAAACGGACGGTAGGGGCTCATATTGCAAGAATGCAATAAAGGTACAATAAATATCAGCATACTTATTTACTCACATAGTGTATGCTTATGCACGCTACACTTGAGACAAAGCACCGTCCAACGTAGTGGTGCCAAACTTCGTTACTTTTGGGTATTCGTACCTACCCGTTACTTTTCGAGTATGTATTCGTTACTCAGTATTCGTTACTCAGTATTCGTTACTCAGTATTCGTTACTGCGCTGTCGTTACTGCGCTTTCGTTACTGCGGTTTCGTTACTGCGCTTTCGTTACTGCGGTTTCGTTACCAAAGTTTCAATGCTATTTTTTCGGCATATAGGGGAATTTTTTAAAGCAAGTATAGTAAATTATATTGCATATTATTGTCAATTTTGATTTTATTGAATTTTACCATAATTTCTGTAAGTATTGTATAAATTTATTGAATTAATAAACAATAATAATAAAAATAATAAATATTATATTATATTAACATATTATATCAAGAAAACATTTAACGCGTTGTTTGATTGCTTTAAAATCTTTAATTATATTATATTATATATATATATATATATATATATATATATATGAAATAATGTATGTATATACATATTAGTAATAAAAATTATTTTAAAAATTTTTTGTTTTTATTCAAAAACATGAGTTGTTGAATTTTTGAGCTTTTTAACCTGCTTCTCCGGTCTGATATTAATTGTCCACTTTTCGAAAAAATTCGTTCTGAAGGAACTGAAGTAGCTAAAATTGATAAATATTTTCTTGCTAGTTCTGATAAATGTGGGTAAAGCAAAGCTCTTTGCTTCCACCATTCAAGTGGATTTGCTTTTCGATCAACTAATGGCTCCTCTAAGTACATTCGTATCTCGATTATAGCTAAGGCTGTTGGAGTTTGAGTTTGACTACCCACCAAGGAGTCATCAAAATCTTGCCAAACTAAATCCTTGAAGTACTCCTGGATTCATTGCATAGCCTTTCATCCGATATACTCTTATTATTAATAAGAGCAGTTATTTCACTTTGAACTCTTCGTTTTATAGTTTGAAAGGCGATATCACTTGAAAAGGCTTTTTTTTTAAACCTGGGGTCCAGAAACGCTGCTGTCGCCATTAACGAGTTGCCTTCCAAATTAACAAATCTGGTGGAAATAGAGTCCTTAAGTGTTTCAGCCATTTTTTTCCCTTCTATTGATGTTATTTCCTTAGAAAGTTTGGTTAAAACCGCATTTAATCCTCGTACAATATTAATTAGTTTAGATAGAGTGACATTATTTTCTGAGCTCATTTCCGCCGTAATTTGTTCGAATGGTTTTAAAATATTTAAAATTTCTTATATTTTTTTTAGCAATCATTTTCCGTTAGGCCCTCCAATGGAATGCGTAAAATACCAATAGTAGCTGATATAGCTTCAGTTATTTTTATAATCCTATCGAACATATAATAGGTTGAATTCCACCTAGTTGGGCAATCATTTTTTAATTTTAAAACTGTTGAGTTTAAGGACAACTTCTGTTGCGCTTGAAGTTTAGTATTTGCTAACGTACTTCGGTTAAAGTACTCAGCAATATTTTTTGATTTTAGTCTAATATGCTCAATATTTTTTAAGCCTTTTAGAATTATTAAATTTAATGTGTGAGCGAAGCATGGAACATGACACCATCCACACAAAGTAACAGCACGTATAATATTTGCTGCATTGTCTGTTGTTACAGCAAATATTTTATTAGTCAAACGCCATTCATCTATTATTCGCTGTAAGAATTGCGTTTTATAAAATAACATTAAAACCAAAATTATTTGCCTTAATTATATACCTTAATTTCTGCTGCCAAATTTTCTGAGGTATGCTAGAACCTACATTCCACGCAGCTAAGCAAACAGGAGTTAAATTTCCAATTTTGTGATATAAAATGTGCTGTCACAGCCAAATAGCTTTCATTAGCATTAGAAGTCCACATATCTGTTGTTAATGAAATAGTTTTAGCTTCTTGTAAGATATCTAGTATTGATTCTTTCGCTTTATTATATTTTTCTGTAAGAAAAGTTGTACTAAATGTTGTTCGTGATGGAAACACATAAGATGGTTCGAGACCCAACACGAGTTTACGAAAACCAGTGTCATTAATAATTGAAAATGGCTGTATATCTTCAACTATTACATCCAAAATTAAGTTGTTAATCTTTATTTGACGTGGGAGTGATAACGGTCGCATTACAAAACTTTCAAGAGAAGTTTGCGTTATTCTTGGTGCAGCCACCAAACCAGAGGTTGATGGAACTACCGTTGGTGAGTTAGTGCTGCTACTCCCTATATAGTAAATGAACTTGCTTTATCATAGTGAAACTATATATAAAATTTGCTTTACCTTCGCCAAGTACTTCATGGAAAGCAACTTCACGATTGCTTTTAACGGCGCTTAGGACCATGGGATGCTTAATGTTTAAATGCTTTCTCAAATTTGAAGTAGAACCACCTTTTATTGAATAGTTTGTTCCACATAATCTGCATTTAGCTTTTTCACTTCCTACTGGTTCAAAATGAACCCAAATTTCACTTTTTTTATTATTAATATTTTCACACATTTTTAATAAATTTGAAAACGAACAAAATTTTTGAATAAAGTAGTTGTTATTAAAGCGCGAAAACAGCTGTTGAAAGTAATCATTACCAAGTACTCAAAAGAGTAGGTAAAACGAATACTACTCATTGGTAAAATGAGTAAAAGTAACGAATACAATAAAAAGTCTGTATTCGTTACTCCGGTATTTCTTGAGTAACGAATACAAAGTAACGGATAATTACTTTTTTGGCACTACTAGTCCAACGAATGCTTTGGTTGTTTTTGCCGATACAAATTATCTGGCAAAGTGCAGATATTACTGTTTACGTTTTTCTTTAGACGAGGCATATTATACTTCAAAGGTGCACACCGTCTATGTATGATTATGAACTTATGGAAATTAATTGTAATTATAAAATTATGACTTAACTTCTATATGTATGAACATAAAAATGTATCAATAGTTGGGATAATTTAATACTTTGCGATTTACCATCACTCTCACTTTTGCGTATTTTTGGCAGAGCGTATGGGTCAAAGTCACTTAAGGGTTCAAATAGAGCATTTTGTTCAAAATTATTATAAAGTATATCAGCCAGTTTCGCACGGCATCCTGAATTTCAAAGAAAATGTAATGGCTTTGAAATTATATATACACATATACCTTACGAAGTTTTGACTTGCGATGTAGAAACGCAACATAAATACAATATATATGTAGTTTTATTTATTTATTTACAATTATGTTTATATTATTAAGTTTTTATAACAATATTATATGTGCATCAAGTTTTTGTAATAAGTAATTATGTTCATAAATATTCACATTGTTAATGATATCCGAGCCGCAGCCCACTACTTCTTACTTATACTCTTTTCTGTCAACGATTGATTCAACTAATGTATACGACACTAAGGAACACATATTGCCCTGTTTATTTAAAATTAAGTAGTGCAAAGGGGGTTTTTCTGTTTAATGAAATATTCTATTAATAAAATCCTACATATATATGTGGTTTCACCCACCGATTGTCCAAATAAAAGAAGACTTGTAAGACGTAATTCCACTAATTGTGCACTTTTTATTAATTTTAAATTATAAATTAAATGAACTAAAATTTCAGAAACAAATTACAAAACTTTTACACACAACCAGCAGCAAAATACTGTTCATACATTTTATTACGCATTGCACACACGTGTTTTCTACTCTACTCTTCTGTTCGTTCTGTCCTTCGTTCGTTGTGTCATTTTCTGTCAGTGTTACCCTTTGCCGTCTTTATGTCAGTGTTGCCCTGACAAAGGGTTGTCTGTCGTTATTGTGTCTGGGCACCATTCCTACATATATATTTCAAATTTAAATTTTTGAATACGTTTTTCCTTGGTCCTATGAAAATATGATGTGGAAGGAACCACATTCATTGATTTAGCCTCATTCAGTTTTTCAAATGAACCATTGTTTTTAAAAGCCTCTTTATTTTTATAAAAATGTGGGTTTTTGTTTTTTGCGTGTAACAATTGGGCCTACTTCCGTAATTGGTTCTTGATTTCAAGACCTTTTCATTCCTATTTACAGAACTTGTTGCAGAGAAATAGCGCGTATGTTTGATTCTAGTTTCTAAACCAATGCCAGGGCTGATGAGAGATGAGAGCTTTATTCATTAAAAGCATTAACTTTTTTTCCATCTCTTAAAAAAATATTAAAACGGACAGATTTCCCTGCCTTAAACTTGACATTTCTTACTCAATTATGTAAATAGTGCGTTTGTATGAGTAGGTAAAATTCAAACGCCTAAAAATTTAGAACTGTGTTGAAGGATGCTAATACTGCATCTGCAGAACCTCTTATTTTATTTCTTATAATTGCTAAGGTTTGATAATGCCTTGATCTACCCCTATAGCCTATATGTAGTTTATGCAGCTTGATGCCACGAATCATAATTACATTGTTGCATCGAGGGATTCCTCGCATTTTATATTCGGATGTATCTCCGCTATAAAGTATAAACTTCTACAGGACACTCTGTTTTACACTCTGATAATTGATTTGTAAGCTCATTTATTTTTGAATGGAAATTTTTTTTTGTGCCACTAGTGCAGTTTAAATTATTTTACCTATCTGATCAGCATACATTTTTGATTTAAAAGTCCTTAATTGCTTGCAATACATAAATGCTCAAATGACTACATGTTAATTGCAATAAAACCGTGTCACAGATAATTAATTTAAACGGTCCTCCTATTTATGACATTTTTGACATTTTTCATTCCTAAATCAATAAGTTTTGTCTGGCATACATTTATAAAACAAGCCAGTTTCATTTGCATTAAAAATGTCTTCAGCATCGTGGTCTTTAATCAATTCACTCAACGTTCCTTTTCACTCAACACAAACGTCATGTTGTGTCGCTTTTTAAATCTATCAATTCAATCATTGCTGGCTTTAAAATTGTTTATGTTCATAGCTTTCGCAAAAAACAGAGCTGTTTCAGTTAATAACTGGTCGCCAATGGGAACATTGTATCAACCACAAGAGTAGAGAATTTTATATGTCTGGATATTCACTTAGTTTCTGATAGCCCTTTTCTATAACTACCCAAAGTTGTTAGATCTCTCCCGCATGATCGCTGTAGAAGTCACATGTAAAGTTCCCCCTAAAATTCTTAGTTTGATTTACCCACTAGGGTCAGTATGGGACTTCTCCGTTATTAAGTTTTTGCAGTCCCTGCAAAAGACCAATTTTGCTGTTCCTCCTTTTTTTTTCACTTTCTTATTACTTAATAATAATATAGAAATAACTGTAATAGTAAATTTTCATCTTATTTTACAATTAAGTAACTAAATATAATATTGTATATTAATACTACTAGTATTAATTAAGTTCGAACTTCAATATAATAATGATAACGATGAAATGAATTAACAATTATTTTCATAATAATAATATTAACTAAGTAAATATTAGTTTTAGTGTCATCGCAATCGCTGTTTGCAGTACTTTGGTTAGTTCTGGGATTATAATTTTAGTACTTATTTTTCCATCTTACTTGAGATTTATATATTTTCTTAAATTTGTTTTCATTAGAAATTATATGATTGCCCTCTAGTTTATAATTTACTATTTTTGTATAATTCGGTTGCGATTTACCAATTTTATTATTCTTTACATATTTCTTTTCAAAATATGTGTTCATATATGTCCTATTTGCAATATCTTTTAATTTTAGTTTAATGAACTTATTCGAGATGTTTATGATTTGCTCCTCGCTAAGAATGTTATTTAAGAAGTCTATTGGCTGTATTTTAGTACTGGAATGGATGAAATGGTTATAGGCTACAACTGCTTGTTGAGCGTAGAATGAAGTCTTTCTATATCTGCATTGCTTCTTTTTAAGTAAGGTGTTGTAACATCCAGTTTAATATTTTGATCTTTCAAGAATTTTTTAATCATTACAGTGTCCAAATCATTGTTCGCTATTATGATATTTGATTTCCTTAAATATTTGAGTCTTACTTTTTATGCTTGAATAATCGATAACCAAGTTCTATCTTTAAGTAACTGTACTGTTGCATACTTGGTTAATCTGTCAATACTGGTTAGATACATAATATTTCGATGTCAATATTATGTATCTAACGATGTACCAGATGTCAAAGTGTACAATATCGTCATGTTTTATTGGGGTTTCTGTTAAATTAGAGGGATATTTGATGGGGGTTCTCTATCATATTTTGCTCTATTGCAAATGTCGCAGTTGTTTATGTGTTTCTGTATTTGAGTTTGTAAATGCGAATTATAAAAATGTTATTTTAATTCTAAATATACTTCATTAATTCCGCGGTGATTGATCCTTCTGTGTTCAACTTCTATTAGTCGTAATACATCTTCTTTATCAGTGACATCGTCTAACATTCAATAGGTCTTTAGTAGTTTTAATTGTCTACTATTTCCAAGGTATTTAATATATAGATTTTGTAGGGTTAAATATATTTTTCTCTCAGGGCAGAATATAGCTTCGTTTGGAAATTTTTCCCTAATGAAATTTAACATAAATTGTTCGTCTTTATCTTTTATGGTCAAATGGTGTCTTATTTTCTTTTTTTATTAATATCGTTGTTTTGACTGTATTTACACTACTTACGTTTATTGCTATTTGATTTAAATAAATTGTGTTGTGTCTACCTGTTGTTAAGGATTAGTGTCCTCAGAAGCCGCTTATGGCACGGTGGCTAGCCCGGTATGCTCGCCGGTATTGGGGCGGGATTTTTGACATCTGAGGCTACACTGCAGACAACAACAAAAAAAATAATTTCGTGCCATACTTCCTAAGAAAACAATCTACTTCTAATTTCAACTAAAATTCATCATCTATTTATTTACTTCAATTACACCTATAATATACCCTATAAACTAAACATCACTTCCAAATTATTTGTCTCCGTTTATTAATTTCTTTACTGCTTAACAACTAATTGCTTCAGTTTCTATTTCTATCCTTATAATTATTTCACTCATTTCACTTTTAAAATCTAATATAAAAAAATATAAAAAAAAACTAAATTATATACACTTACCAGAATTAACTCGAGCAAAGTAATCACGTTTCTTATCGAATTGTTCAATTTTTCCTTGGCTTGAATTGAAAAAAACTCTCATCATACAAGATGGGAAGCGCTCGATGCCCAACCTTGATGATTACAGCAGCAGCGGTGGGAACTTCCACGCCTACTGAGCTGGAGTTTAGGCTACATGATCTTCCCCTGGGCAAGCCTGCTGTTTCCGTCGCTTTTAGTATTTTTCTCTCCATGTCCCAGTCTATGTTTTTGCTTCTACCAGCATGTGTTACCATCGTCTCCTCAAAATTAGGAAATGATGGCAACACTTCGGGCAAGGCCTGGTCTCTAATACTTCTCTGTGACATCTTTTTGTTATATTTTCTTACTTATGCTTTCCTTGCTCAATGATAACAAAAAAAAATGTTTCAGATGCGGATCTCTCAAAAAAAAATTGAACTCAATGTATGTTATCTAGCAGGGATACAGCTTTGCCCTTAAGAGTGAAGTGTGACACAATCTTAGTACCACCCCTTTAGCCTAGAATATTTCTTAATGCCTCATGTCATCATCTTTGAATATATTGCATTTATATTATATAAACATACAGTGAAGCAAGATCAATTATGGTTACTTGTTGCTTTATTTTTCTATTCAACTGTTTTACATATAAAATTTAGGTTTGTTACAAATATCAATGGTACAATATTCATGTAATTAAATTTACAACAATAAGAATAAAAAAAAAACTGTCTATATACATATAAACTTTAGATTATATGTAAAATATTAATGATACAATATTCATGTAATTAAATTTACAACAATAAGAATAAAAAAAAACTGTCTATATACATACAAACTTTAGATTATATATAAAATATTAATAATACGATATTTATGTAATTAAGTTTATAAAGATAGAAAAAAAACTGTCTCTTAACATATAATCTTGAGATTATATATAAAAAAAAATATTAATGCAATTCATTTACTTTCTTAGTTTACAAATTTTTTAATTATAATTATATTATATTCCTCGTTGTTTGAACATATGAATTAAAAACTAAATGTTATTTCATCAAAAGAAAAAAAAAATTCAAGAATGCCAATAAAAAAAATCAAAAAAAAAAAAAACTTATTTATATAAAGGAAAAAAAAAACAATCTGACCCCGGTGAAGACTTTAGTCAGGCGTTCGTTTCTTGTACCAAAAAAAATGAGGTGCGCGTATAATTCCAAATATGGCGCTAAAACTTTTCACCACTTTTCAGTTACTAGGTTGTTCTCTCGTGCATTGCTGTTATTGACTTTTCCTGTCTTTGTTTTGGTTTTTACCTTCAGGTGAATGAACTATTACGCCGCTCACTTTATTTTTGCTTCCATAAGAGTATGACTTGCCCTTTTGTGTTTACGATGGTTATTCCTGCTTGGTAACACCTCGTTCTCTCAGTAGTTTGAACTTGGTGCAGCTTTCGCTGGAATTCGCCTTGAATGCACTGATCAAAACAACACAAAAACAAGACGAAAGCCGATGGAAAAGCTTTTACTTATTTTTGGTTTATCAATGTGCGAGCAATGCACGTTGAATTTATTTGTTTATGCAAAAGTGAAGTGATGTTATTTAAGGGTTCATTTCTTTTTTTCTTTTTTTCATTTTAAATTTTTTCTTTGCTTAATTTGAATATTTTTTTTTAATTTTTCTTTTCAAAAGTAATTATAAGTGTAATAAATTGCACATACAATTGATATAATGCAATAAACCCAAAAATAAAAAAAACAAAAAAAACAAAAATAAAATAAACATGAAAGTTGAACCAAATTAAATTGCAGTGAAATCAACACTTGGTGTTGCATTCTACGCAGCAATGGTAAACAATATGCAGAACTACAGGCATTTTAAAATTAGTTCGGTGACGTGAAAAGAATTCAACGGACAGCGCGGGAATTCCGAGGTAATGTCGTGAATGCTTATTTGTCTCTTGTGATATTAATTGTTACCTTTCCACAGGCCTACATAACAATTGATTGGTTTCTTTGATATTTAAATGAAATTTGCACTATCAGATTCTGCGCTGTGTACAGTTCGATTATCGTCGAATAATTCATTGTTACTTCTTTTTAAGTCTATCACTGTGCACAGTAGTCGTCTTGCTGTTTTCATCTCTAATTGTCACGTTATTGTTACTATCTAATTTTACTACTACAAATTGGCCCTTATATCTATTACTTAACTTATGGCTACCTTCATTTTTAAGGTATACTTGATCACCCACAGCTATTTCTATTCTATTTGTATTTTTATCGTAATTTAATTTTTGTTTTTCTTTGGCTCGTTTTATCATTGTTCGAGCTTTTAACGTCGCATTTTGCAACTTAAATTTTATCTCTTTTTCATAGTCATCAATATTATAAACAGGGTCAAGTGTGCCTGTGAAATCGAAGTCATTTGGTATTTTCCCGAATACTAGTTCATAAGGACAGTATCCATGTACTGTCGATGGTGTTGTGTTATAACAATATTGGAAATATGCACACCATTCATCCCAATCATTTCTGTTAATCGATATGTACGATCTCATGTACTCATTAAAAGTTCGATGACTACGTTCCACCGTACCTAATGTTTGATGATGATGAGGTGTAGAAAATGTGTTTTCAATTTTAAGCAACTTGGTTACTTCCTGAAATATTTGGTTTTTATACACTCAGTTCCCATATCTGTTATTATTTTTTTCATGGGACCATATGTTAATATAAAATTTTCACATATTCCTTTTGCTATTATTTTTGCATGCTTACTTTTAACTTGTATTACTACCATATATTTCGTAAGATCACAAATTATTGTTATTGCATACTCATTACCAAATTCTGTTTTTGGTAATGGGCCTACTGTATCTATTAATACAGTATCAAATGCTCTAGTCGGGATTGGTGTTAAAATCAGGGGACTCTTTATATGTTTATGAGTCTTATTTTTTATGCACAAAGTGCAATTTTTTACATAATTTCTTACATGCTGAGTCATGTTACTCCAAGCATATTTTTCTTGTATCTTTTTCAATGTACGACGAATTCCAGAGTGGCCACCTTTAACTGGATTGTCATGATGTTCCTTAATAATGTTTTGTATAGTGTCTTGATCGTGCACTTTCTGTAATTCTGGTGTTAACACTAGTGTTATTTGTTTGTTTATTATTTTATTGCCCACTTCTTTGAATTCATTAACCCGGGTGTATTTAAATATATTGTCATTTAATGACATTTTCAATTTCGTAAGATTCTGATTACCGGCCTGTTTATTTAGCCTAGAAAAGAATTGTCCTAAGTCAATTTTTCCTTTAGCAATCAATGAATTTACGTCAAATTCACTAAGTATCTTGCGGTTTTCTGAAATAAATCATTTTGCCTTTAAGTACTAGTGCGACATGTCTTTTGAATTCATTTTTATTTAGCGCTTCATAAATTTTGGGCTTTGCGATCGCTTTTTCTTTATCTACTTCAATTGTGTTTTTAATTTGTTTAGTTCGCTGACGTGTTATGACATTAACATTATTTTCTCTTGCAAGGTTTTTAATGTCTTCAAAGTTTATTCTGGACAGCGCATCGGCTGCGTGATTTTCTTGGCCCTTTAAGTACTCTATTTCAAAATCATACTCTTCTAGATCTAGCCTCATTCTTATTAGTTTGGAGGATGGGTTTTTCAAAGAAAATAGATAAGTTAGGGCCCGTGATCGCTTCTTACAAGGAACCGTTTACCATATATATATGGTTTATAGTATTTAATTGCCCAGTGTATTGCCGTAAGTTCTTGTTCTATTGTGGACTTGTTGCTTTCACCTTTTGTGAATGCTTTCGATGCGTACGAGACAGGTAGTTGCATACCATTATATTCTTGACTTAATATAGCACCGCATGCATATTTGCTAGCGTCAGTGGTGATGCAGAAAGGTTTTTCAAAGCTTGGATACTGTAATATATTTGGGCTCATTAATTGTTGTTTAAAATATTGGAATGCATTCTCGCAGTCCTGAGTCCATTTGAAAACATTTTCTAAATTAGTCAACATATGGTTTTCTGAGCATCCAATGACTACTAAGTCATCCATGTAAAGAAATGCTTGTTCAGGTGTTAATCCAGAAAACGCTAATGACATCATTCTTTGAAAAGAATTTGGGGCAATTTTCAATCCATATGGTAACCGTTTAAATCGAAATGATCCCTTATCCGTAGAAAAGGAGGTTACGTCTCTAGATTCCTTTTCGAGTTCAATTTGATGGAAACCTGACATTAAGTCAACGCATGAAAAATACTTTGCTCGACCTAACTGATCTAAAATATCATCTATTCTCGGTAGTGGGAATTTGTCTGCAATAAGTTTTTTATTAATTTGCCTGTAATCAACCACCAATCTCTATCGTTTATTTGTAGTACCTGGTAACGATTTTTTCGGAACTAATAGTATTGGGCTATTATAAGGTGATGTTGAGGGTTCAACTATATCATCTGGTATGAGCTTAGCAACCTGATTATATATTTCCCCTTTTTGACTGTGGGGAAGTCTATAGTTTTTTATGTAGGAGGGTTCTTTGGTGTTTAGTCGCAGTTTCTGTTTATAAAAGTTATTTACAGATATTTTATCAGTTTCTAAAGCAAACATATCTATATATTTATTGCAAAGATTTTCCAGTTTTCCTTTAACAAATTTTGGAAAATGTTTTGATAGTTTATTTAACTTTTCTTTAGTTTTCGTATCAGACTCAAAATTTAGTTCTTGTATGTCATAATCATGTAAACTTTCAGTTTTAATGTCGTAATTTTTAATGACAACATGTTTATTTGTTGTGTTTACAATTCTAACATATGAATGTGAATTGTTAACTATAGTGTTTGCTATGAAAATGCCATCACTTATTTGTTGGTTTGGAATTAATACAGTTTCAGATGATTTGTTAAGAACGATTTTATGAATTGCTTCAGATCTAGCAGGTAATGCTATTGTATTACTTGAGGGTTCATCGTGTAAAGGAATTCCGATGTCTTCAGGAAAGTCATTTGGTCTAAGTATTATCCAGTCTTGGTCACGTTTATAGTCAAGTATACAATTGTATTTCTTGATAAAATCCAGACCAATGATGCCATGAGAAGGTATTGGAAAATCATCTTGTATTACATGAAAATCATGTTTAATTAAGATATTTTCAACTTTAAGATAAATTGTGATGATTCCTAATGTTTGTGACTATTTCTTGTCCTATACCGTTAAGGTTTACAGTGTGGGAAGTTTTAATGCTTCCAATTAAAATACTACTAACTTTTATAAGCGATATGTCCGCTCCGGTGTCAACTATAAATGTTGAAATATTTTCATTAGTACTAGTGTGAACTTTGATGAAACTACTTAAATTAAGGTTGATATTGAAAATAGTTTTTTGATTTATGTACTTGGGCCCTCTTGGTTTTCCGACGGTCTTGCTTCCGTCGTCCTAACATTTCTGTTACGATTTCTGACTCTGTTTGTATTTTGGTAACCTCTATAATTATTACCTTGATAAGTGTAATTATTAAAGTTGTTGTGTCCACCTGTTGTTAGAATTAGTGTCCTCAGAAGCCGCTCATGGCACGGTAGCTAGCCCGGTATGCTCGCCGGTGTTGGGGTGAGCGGCTTCTGAGGACACTAATTCTAACAACAGGTGGACACATCAAATGACGCCCAACGTGGGGCCATTTGTTGTGTCCACCTGTTGTTAGAATTAGTGTCCTCAGAAGCCGCTCATGGCACGGTGGCTAGCCCGGTATGCTCGCCGGTGTTGGGGTGGGGTTCTTAGCAACTGAGGCTACACTGTAGACAACAACAAAAAAAAATTCGTGCCATGTTTTTTTAATTCTTATTCCAACTAATCAAACCTATCAATCCTTCATTAATATTTCATTTCTATCTTTATTTATATTCCTATACTAATATTCAAATAATGATTATTATTTTTACACATTAATCCAAATCCATTAATTATCTCAATGATAAAAAAAACTATTATTTAATTAATTCATTTACTTGACATATATTACTTCAATATTTCCACAAACGAGAAAAAAAAAAAATAATAATATATAACTCAAATTACTATCATTTATTTGAGTTTCCTCAACTTAAAAAAGTCCTCGTCGAACAGTATGGGCAGCGTCTTGCCTTTGATGATTACTACTACTGCAGCTGCCTTAGGAAGCTCAGTATATGCCAGGCTTACTCCCAAGTCGCAAGTTCCACCTCTGGGCAACCCTACGGCTTTCGCTTCAGCTATGATGGCCTCTTCCATTCCCCAGTCGATGTTTTTAGCCTTACCAGCCTGTATTGTCCTGGTTTCCTCAAAAGTGGGAAACACTGGTAACACATCTGGTAGGGCTTGATTGCTGTCCGTGAAACGTTTCATTTTTGATAAATAAATGAGGAATCCCTGCCTTAGGAAAAATGATGGAAACGCCAAACTAACACCACCCCGTTATATAAATTCAAGATCTCATAATGAACTCATCAAGAAAAATAAAAAAAAATTATAAATAATCCAAAAACAATATATACTTGTAAATTTTTTTTCTTAATTTTTTTTTTTTTTGTTTGGTTTTTTTGTTATATTTACTATATATAAAAATAAAAATATAAAAATTGTTTTATACAATTTATAGTATGATTTCAAAATTATTAAACAGATCTTATAATATGTTTACACCTATATAGATATTCATATTATTCCACAATGAATTTAATTTATACATATTTTTTTTATCAATATTTATGAATTCTAACTAGTATTAACAATTGTACACAATATTTCTGCGTTTATATATATTTACATTCTTCAAAAAAATATCTTTAATTTATATACATGTTTCTATTAATAATCATATACTAAACATACCGTGATTATACGGTTTCATTCA
>NC_051846.1:134962277-134969193 GCF_002237135.1 Teleopsis dalmanni | reverse complement strand
CCAAAAAAATTGTTTATTAATTTTTAATGTGTGAATTTTAATTGTTTTAATTTTTTATTTTTATTTGTTAATTCAATTTTAATTACTAATGACTATTGTGGAACAGAAAAATTACTGCATTTTATAAAAAATAAGGTATATATATTTTGATGTTAGTATTTTTCTTTAAATTAATGTTTGTTATTATATAGCACTGATGAAGTTCTTAAATAAAGAACGAAATATTTGCCAACATTTTTAAATAAATGCGTTTAATTGTTCGGGTCTGTAAGCTGATAAGAATCAAAATACAAATATACCGGGAATTTCAAACCTAATATGTTGATGGTCAGGGACACTTCGTCCGACACATACCAATTCCATATAGATTCCTCAATACCTCTGGTGCATAGAGTGAGATCGAGTACCTCTTCTCTAATTGCGTTAATAAATGTGGGTTTATTACCTTTGTTAGCTATATTCAAACCTGCTGATATGATATATTCTAATAGGTACTCACCCCTTTTGTTAATATCGCTGCTCCCCCACACTGTATGGTGAGCATTTGCATCGCAGCCCAAGATTAGCTGCCGCCCAGTGGACCTGCAGAAGCTAATCGGCTGCTGGACTTCCGTTGGTGGAACTGCATTTTTATCACCTGGGAAGTAGGCAGAGGCCACGATAATGTCTGTCACCCCTCCTAGTGTTGGAACTTCGGCAAGGACCGCTGCTAGGTCTCTAGAAATAAAGTTATTTAACGGAAGATGTTTTACGTCTCCACCGATTAAGATAGCTGCACGCGGCACTGCTATCGATCGGTCATAAACCAGCTTACCTGATTTAGAGTTAAGACCCCGAATGTGGCCACCGAACACCCACGGCTCTTGAATAAGTCCTAGAGCAATGTTGTTGGTTTGGGCAATTCTGCACAGGGTGGCTGATGCTCCTTTTGCATGGTGCAGATTTGCCTGGAGCACTTTTAAAGTGCTCATTAGGTCTCGTTAAGAGACTTACGGACGAGACTTTCACGTTTGTCTCGTCGAGAACCCTTGTTTCTGGCACCCTTTGATTGCTCCAGTAAACTTTTACTGAGTAAGGGTGGTTTAAAGATAGCGGTCCTAGGTTTACCTGCTACCGTAATCAGGCCCGTGGAGGACATTGTGGACTTATTTCCTGAGGTGGGAATCTGAACAGCACGCCCACTAGCAGTGCCAACCGCCTTGCTAGTAGATGGACGTGTGTCTAGTTCCTCTTCCACAGGAATAGTCACCGTTGGGCAACTGTCCGTAATGGATGTTGCCGGAGCCGAGGATGACTAGATGGTTTTGTCATCCTTAACCACCTTTGAAGCTTTATCCATGGGTTGAGAAAGAGCGGGGGTGGTACCCTTAAGCATCAGTCTCAGGTGACCGAACCGGTATGCAATCCTACCTTTTAGTTCGGACAGCGACCTCATGGATTCGTCATCAATGACGAAAACAAGATGCAGCATCTGATCCTGCGTCAGTCTGCGTATCACTTTCCACCGTTTTTTGGAGAATTTGTTTTGAGAACCAATGGTAGCCAAAACTTTTTCGTTTGACAAAGTCAAACTTTGGGGAAAATAGCCACGAACTACATGAGTTCGTGGGAAATCCTTTTCCTCAACCACGTTAATGGCGAGCCCGCATTTGGCCCCTATGTGACCAGAAAATCGCTTGACCCACTCTGCGGTTTTGGCATCACTGCAGACGATAAGTAGCCACCCCGTTCTGGGCAAACACCCTTCGAACTCCGGCTGCATATCTTCACATTGGTGCTCTATGGCAACATCAATAATCGCCTCCTGGAGACGCATTATTTGCTCTGTAGAGAGCGAAGTGCCAGCTGGATCAGCCGACGTGAAGCCTAAACGTACGCCTTTAACAGCTAGGCTGTAGATGGCTTGGCAAGTCCCACATGGCCTACCTTAGGTTTTTTAACGGTGGTCAAACCGGGAGATTGTTCCTCCGATCTGCCCCGCTTAATCGCAGTCGAAGACTGCGTGGCGATTTTTAGAGCTTCTGCTCTGCTAAGACCTGATGCCATAGCCGCCTTGAACCTTCTTTTCTCACTTCTTTTGAGGTGAGTGAATTTAGGAGACTCCAAAGTGAGGTTACCAACTTTGGAGCCAACGACAGTTAGACCGGACTTCTGAGAGACCACACTGTCGTTGTCGGACTCGCAAGAATCAGCAGCTTCGGAATTTGAAGACAATACTTCAATTATTTCCTGTCGCCTATCTTGAGGTCGCGACGAAGATTGACCTGGTACGATCACCGTTTCCGCGAGCGGAGAAAAAGACGGTGGCCCATCCGGATCCATCTTGATGCACACAGTAGCGCTGTCAAGATGGGTGGTGGCTTCCAGCCCAGTGGCCGGCACGTACGCGGGTGAGTGTTCCGTAAAGGAATTATTTGGAGATGCCGTTAGAGTGACATCAAGCTCATCAATGTTATTATTTAAATTTTTATCCATGAAAAATGAGTTTAAAATTTCGGGAAGAGAGGTCACCCACGACATAGCCCGTTTATCGTGGGAAGTCTAATTTAAAACTGGAGGTCGACAGGTATCCAGAGTTCGCAATTTAAAGACCAACTATCCATGGCCATTCATCCCTCGGCATATGCTGTTCCACCTTGGATTTGAGCTTTAATTTAAAACGCTTTTGCTTGCGTCCGCCCGATTACAATTAGCCAGCATCCATAGTTGAGACATGACCATACTATGGATCTGTTTCTAGCCGCCCCCACGTAGAGGATGTAATCACACTACCGACAGTATACAACAGTTACGGCACATACACAAAGTACGTGTTTATCCCCCTGTGTATCTGACGGCGGACGGCCTTAGTATGAATATCCGCAGACAGTTCTTTAAGACTGTCGTTACCCAGGATGGCATTAAATGAAATTAAAGATGGGAGAATATAAAATTTTAATTTAATATCTGTACAGTTGAAAAGATTTACATATGTGTGGTGTGTGATTTCTATTTTTCCTCCTACCGAATTCGCAAAAAAGTTTTTGTCATTTCGTATTATCTTCTTAGCCCAGTTTGCCTGAACATAGTTTTTGTTAGAACCGGTATCTACTAATATTTTTAGAATTTCTCCTCTCTTCGTTCTTCACTCAAAGTAAGGCAACGAAGAGACGTTTAATCTAAAAAATGAATATCTGCAATATTCATTGTTTCATAATTAACCATGCAATCCTGTTGTTCATTATCGAACGTGTTATTTTCATTATAGTCGGACTGAACAAGTTCATGATCAATCGAGGGAAAATATTTCATGTCCTGTCGATTTGTGTTTATGTGAAAATTTTTCTGTATTTTTATTGGAGGATTAGTAAGGTTTGTGCTTTCTTGGCGTTTTTGTGCATGTCTGAAATGTGGTCTATTGTGATAGTTTACCATATTTGTTCTCAAACTGGGATCTATATCCATAGGTTCTGGTTTTGAAATCGATTTTGGTACTATGGGTCTTGGTAGGTGATTACTGTATGAATTTTCCTGATACATTTGCTGTGGTCTTATACCCTGGTTAAAATAATATTGTGGGTGATGTACTTGGGGTCTAAATGGTTGTTGATATTGTGGCATATGCGCCAATTGTGGATAAAATGGGTGACTATATTGCATATTTCTTTGTTGTATTTGTGGCTGGGAGTAATTTCGTATATAACCGTTCTTGTTATAAGCATGGTGTGATCTGAAATTTTGGTTCTCCAATTTCAGACAGAGATGGAGTGCTTCAGGCAAGTCTTTGGGTTCTCTCACTCCCAGTAACATGGGCAGACTGCCAGAAAGTCCTCTTATAAATGTATCGAGGGCTTTATCTCGATAGTTTTTTGTTAATATCTGCCTTGACTCCTCACAAATTTCCATGCAGCTTATTTTATTTATAATTAATGACAAATGTGAATAAACACGTTGATAAAAATCTTGGATAGAGTGTCGTCCTTGTATCAGACATGACATTTGATACTCTAATGTTCCTAAGTCGCGTTTGTCAGCGTAATGAGTTGTAAGACAACGTGCAATTGCAGTCCAATTTAAAGGCGTGTTATAGGATTCTAAAGCTATACCAGCTTGACCTATGATTTTATTTCTAATTACATTCAAAATTCCGAAGTATTTGGGTGTACCTTTGAACTGGTCATAAATATTTAATATTCTCTCTACACTTTTTTTCCATGAGCTATATTCTGAAGGGTTGCCGGAAAATTCTCTCAAAGAGCGAACAACGTCAGGAATTTTGTCCATGTCGCTAATATTATTTTTGTACTTGTCATCTATTGTTTGGTCAGTTATTATTGTCTGGTTTATGCTACTATTTCTATCTATCACCTGTGTAACTATTTCTCTTATATTATTGAGTAAATCTGATTGTACTGTCGAAGTTAATGGTGAAATCTGCGGTATGGAAAAAACTGGCACGTCATCACTTCCCAACATGGAAGGTCTAATAATATTACTTGGATTTGCCATTTGGACTAATTTGGAATTCGAAAAGTTTATCACAAAAACTTAATGTTAAGATCGATTAAAAAAAAATTTTTTTGACAAATAGAAGAAGATAATCAAAATACAAAGAATTAAATTTATGAAACTATAATATTGCTACTTATACTTAAATTCCCCTGGTCCAAGCTGCTGCTCCACCAATCAGGAGCTCCTTTTTGGAATATTCAAACCTACTAAGGGGCGTCGTTTCTTGGCCGGTTATTTGAAGCACTTTTGAGTAGTTTTTTATTTCAACAAAAAAAAAATTTTATTGTCACTTTTAAGAAAATTTGTTTCAAAAAGTATTTTTGATCTACTTATGTAGCACTTTTATTTAGTGGCACTTTTGAGTAGTTACTAATATTATTAGCTCGGGCGCCAATTAATTTATTTCTTTGAATAATATTTTTGTAATAATTTTTATATTAATTTATTTGTTCATTCAAACAGTATTTTTTACAATCTTATTATTAATAGTATTTTTACTAATTGTTGTCGCTTACGCAGCGTATTAAAAACTAAACTAAAAACTAATTTTACAATAATTGTAACTTCTTAACAAATATCCATTACGGGATATTGTTTTGCAGAAATAACCAACGGTAACTTGGTTATAATGATCATTACAATAAATGATCATTAACTTATACAATGTTGGCTAAACAAGAAATTCTTAATACTCATATGCTTTTCTTCTTCATTCTTTTATAATTTCAACCCCCATTTTGCCTATATCGAACACATATGTCGAAAACCCCGCTATTACCTCCTCGCATACTTTTTCAGCGCCGGCCTAATGATGCCGCTGGGTTATTATCCATGTGAAGGAATGTATGTGTGCTTATTAGTATTCTTAGTTTTATTAGTTTATGCTTCTTCTAATGCTTCTGTAATCAATAACTAGCCTCCATCTTTTCTGTGTGCTTCCTGGGAGTGATTTCTTCGGAACCAACAGAATAGGGCTGTTGTATTTAGAAGCGGAAGGTTCCACTATACCATTATTTATTAACTTGTCAACTTGTCGTGTTACCTCTTCTTTGTGATTGTGCGGTATTCTAAAAGTCTTGATGTATGTAGGCTCGTTTGTATTTAATCTAAGTATTTGTTTATTAATTGTTAAATGATATTTTATTACGGTAAATACCTCTATTACTTTAATTACTATTGTATGGCCTATTGAAGTTATCTCTGCTGTTACTATTATAGTTGTTATAGTTGGCTTTAGTTCTTTGGAAATATCCACGTCCATAGTGTTATCCGCGATTTCCGCGATATCCATTTCTTGGAAATAATATTGTGTTTTCGCTGCCTGTAGATTCCGTACAGCTATTTAAAAATTTTGACACTGCTTCATTCAATGCATTGAACTGTCCTGCCTCCATTATTACTTTTCCTTTACCAGTGGAACAATTCTTCGGGTTGCATATCTTGATGCTAGTTCGGGAGTAACTCCATCCGAAATGTAAGCATTTTCTAAAGATTTTGTAAGCTTCTCCATCTCTTTTGTATATGCATTGGCTCACTTGTTATATTTATGTCGACTGTGTAGGCTTATAAGTAATAATAAAATAATATTTATGTGTAGGGAATGTTAAGTTCTCCCCCCCCCCCTCTTAAGTTCGAGTGTCCTTTGCTCGATTTCTTAGAAGTTGCACTATTTCGTTGACATTAATTTTTGCTTTGGGGCTACTATTTAACAGTACCACCAGTACAAAGATGATAATTGTAATTATTATTGGTAGGAAAATCAACCAAAGTAACTTATGTTGCCAAATTTCGTTTCGCATACTACTGATGTGATTAGTGTTATCGATATGAATTTTATGAAGGTACGGTAGTGACAGTTTTATGTCATGATCCGCATAATTAACCTTCGTTGTCTTAGGTGGATGTGCTTCCATAAGTAGATTTGCATTTTCTGCAAAGAATATAGTGGAGTTTATTTTTATGAAGTTGGAAAATGTAACCAGATAGGTTCCTCCAGTGACTTCAATTTCATATTGATCGAAGATTTTAGTTGTTAATACATCATTTAGAATTATAATTCTATCAGCGATTTTTTGGATCTGAGGTAAATGTGAGGCTGCAGCAGCATCTGCTCTGCTGGCTGGCATATTGAAACTGTTGTGGTAAGGATGCAGTTTTTGATTAGTAGAATTTCATTGGGACAATTTAATGCTTCGTTTACTTTTAACTTAAGAATGTTTTTATTTCTAATTACAGGATAAATGCTTATAAAGTTACAATATTTGTTAATCTTTGGAATTTTTAAAACATAATAAATTACATCGAGATTTTGCAATATTTTTAATTTTACAGCAGTGAGAAGTTTTTCAATGCTTATTGGAATATTTTCTACAGATTTTAACTTATTTAGTTCGATTTCATCTAATATTAAAGGATTTATTATATT
>NC_051846.1:134953205-134962177 GCF_002237135.1 Teleopsis dalmanni | reverse complement strand
AATAATAACTTTATTAAATTAAGATACAATATATTCACAATATAACATTTAACAATTCATTAACAAAATAACATAAAAATTAATGATTTATATATAAGTTTAATATTGCATCAATATGGAATAAATACAACTTTTCACATACTTCTTATAACATCAAACCAACTTTTTTCAAACAAAAGAGTTTGTACTTAGAACCATACAGTAAACAAACAAAATCGAACGCACTTGCAGCGTATAAATGTGCGGCCAGCTACTCCGCACACAAAGCTGCTATTATTTGCTGAAGCAACAGCTAAAAGAGGAGAGACAAAATTTGAAAAAAATGTGTGGTGATGTGAGCTGCAAACTTTAGCCGCATATCTAACCGCTTCGGCAAGTCAACATGTTGAATTTTTATACATGCAGTTGATATTCGAATAGAACAGAAAATTACTCTCATACAATTCCCAATCTCTATTTCTCATATTTCAAGCTAGAGCACACGCACATTATTTTGTTCATTCTACTTTTGTGCACACTTATGACAGAAATTTATGAATGCAAATGCGTAAAGGGGAAAGACGAAATATGATAGAAATGTTTTGCGATGTGAGCTGCAAACTTATGAACACAACCAACGACTATTGTAGCTAAGAGAAGCAAATTAATTGAGTTTTCATAGACAATTATATTTAATTGTTTTTGCTAAAACTTTAATCTTTAAATATATATATATGAAAATGTAATTAATAATATTAATTCTGGATGCAAAGATATTTAATAAATTTATATATATAATGTGATAATTTGCAAGTTATGTTAGGGTGTGCACCGCACACCTCCGCTCCTTAGAGCAATCGTCACTGCTCCATACACATGTGATGATCAAGTCATTTTTCCCATTTAACGCTCTTCAAAAAATGTATCGTTTTTAAGGCTGTGTTGTAAGAAATGAGCTCTATCTTATGAAAAACAATGCATTTGATCTTTCATGTCTTACGTTGTGTATATTATGTTATAACCAATCAAGTTTTTTATGTTCTATCGTTTACATTTTCTACCTTCGCTATATCTATGACAAATAATTTAATTAGATATAGCTATACTGGGGAAGGAACCTTTTCAGCAGATTTTTTCAATTCCATCTGCATTGATGCATTGATATAGCTTAATTAACAATTTTAACTGATTTTTATTATAACGCTCAGCAACTGCTATAACGTTTTCCGAATTATTCTAAAACTTACAACCATCCTTTTGAATTATCGCTTTCAAACCTTTATCAGTTAAAACGGTTGTAATGACAATATGGGTTCCCTCTAATTGTTAACTGTGTCAATCAAAATTGTGCCAACTCTATAAATTTAAAGCTGATTATCATCAGCTTGAAGTTGCTGATGATGCTTTTCGTAAGAACTTTGTGCCTGAATCACTAAATCAAAAATTGCTTTCATCATTCCATATTTAGTTTTGCAATTTGCACTATTTTCAATTTGTTTGACTTTTCACTTTTCTGTTAAAGTTTTGCTGTTAACTGATTAAGTTTTGAAATGTAAATTAGTTAATGTATATGTAACGAGTGTAAATAAGGTAAACATAACAGTATTACTATGAGAAATTAAAATTGAAGGATTGTGTAAATTTAATAAATAGAATTAATTCTGTAACTTTAAAGATATAAAATTAATAGTGTCCGTACCATTTGATGTATTTATTTTCATAACGAACATTATTTTAAATTTTTTTACTAGTTTAAATTTTATATATTCAATAACTAGATCGGAGCGGTCAATAGTACGTGTATCAATTTACCAAAGTAGTGAACCTAAGCAGATCTGGCCACCCAATTTATTAATAAGAAACGATCAATCAGACGCAACAAATAACAACTACAGCTGTATATTTGAAAACATTATGACTGCAGCGTCAACAATGCCTAATTTCGATAGACAGCAAAGGTATATTTATTATATATCGTTCTTTGTATCAATATTATTTCATATCATTTGCAGCACTGACTCCGGATGGGACAACCCTTTTCGTCCTGGTGGTGACTTATCACGAGAGGCAGATGAAATTGTTAATATGATAACAGGTCATTACGTTTGTTTTTAAATGTTTGATTATTAAAAAAATAATTTCTTTAATAATTCAGGGGGTAAGCCTATTACACCAACGGGCGATCACACAATAGTAAACGGAAATGCACAGAGGGAAGAAATCGGCAATGGAACACCTTTAACAGAAACTATAACAAGATCAAATGTAAGCAAACAAAAAATTATTGAAGTGAATAGATGAATAATTAAAATATTTAAAATTGAACAAATTTTTAGTAAGCAAAATGTAAAGCAAAATATAATTACCTTCAAGTTATGATATACAGTATGTCAAGAATGAGTTTACACATTGAAATAAAATTCACTTTTTTAATTTCTAGTCGCAAAAACATTGCTTTTTGTTTAAATATTAGCAACTGGTTAGTTGCATAGTTGATTAAAAAACTTCATATAAAAAAATTTCCATTTTGATGGTAATCTGTTGTTTGAACGTCCCAAAATGCGTAATCCGATTAATTTTAATTTAATTAACAGTGAAATACTCAAATATTCGTAAATTTTAATATCTTTTAAATTTATCATGTAATTTATCATATAACTAAAATTGCAAACGTGTCATATATCAAGAGGTAGAATATTCAATTTTTTACTTTTTAATTATATTTTTTTCCTTTTAAAAATTATAGTTTTACTGAATTTTATTTATTAATTTTTCTTATTATTTTTTCTTATAATTTTCTTTTTGAGACACCCTATGCTCATAGTGCCGACACTTAGGACTGGCAGCACTATTAATCAAATTTTCACTAATCTGAGAATCTCCGAAATAGTAGATTCTCTGCTTAATTTCTTTTTTGTATGCAATTTTTTGTCATCTACTACATCATTTTTTCACTGTCAAGTAACTGTTTATACAACTTGTGTTTTTCCATTATTTTGCATTATTCAAACGATGTGCGGTAAATTTACCGTGATAATTACCGTGTTGATTCTTAATTAATTATTGTTTTCTAATTTTTTTACTTCACTAACTAAAATATCAATATTTTGAAATGTAAGATGAAATGTTATCGTTTTTAGTGGAACAGTTCAGGTATTATACCCGCCACTTAGAAAAAAAAAATTTATATTTAAAAAAAGCACTATTTTTGAGACTAGAAATTAAAAAAGTGAATTTTATTTCAATGTGTAAACTGATTCTTGACATACTGTACATATATTTCGTTATCATTGAAATTCAGTGTGACTAATAAAATTAACGTGTATGAAAAGATATAATTAATTATATTACAATTTTTTTTCTAAGGTTAACCAATCGCAATCAGCATATAAAGATACAAATTATCATAATGTACCAGAAACAACAAAATTATCTGGAAACAATGGTGTTACATCCTTAACTCAAGTCTCAAAACAAGTAGTACCTGGGCCTATTTTAGCTAGTCATGTTGTAATTGACGAAAAGAAGAACGCGGGAAAAGGATGCTGTATTATTCAATAAGAACTGTTTTAACAATATATGATTATTTTTATTAATATAATATTTAGTTCATTGGAGTATTTTCGCTTACTAAATTATTACATTTAAAAATAGAAATATATTTTCATTATGAGAACAGATATTGAAAATACAAAATCGCATTTAGATACACACATTAATATATATTATTAATTGGCATGTTCTCACTAATTTATATGTATGAGATATATGGAAATAGCTATATAAAGTAATAACAATAATAAACCAATATTGGATATTGTAAATATCAAATACATTAATTTTATTTTAAAATCTATAGAATAAAAATTAATAGTTTTTTGTAAGGAAGCATATCTCTTTAAACTGGCTCGACTGATGTAAATAATTTCGTAAAAAAGTTTTGTTATAAAAAATTATGCAAAAAAGTGAAAATATCTGCAAATACTATGACATTTTTTGTACAGGATGTTTATGTTATAATTCAAATTTTCTCCTAAACCGCTGAATTGGTTTACATGACACTTGTGCTACGTAATCATAAGTTCATTCGTTTGTATAAAGCCACCGAATATAACCTATTCCATATTTATCAACAAAATAACTTTTAATATGAACTTTTCTGAATATTTTTACGATCTGCATAATATTTATACTAAATAGGAAGGTGGAACGTAGTCTATTACCTATTTTATAGCTTACGTAACGTAGTTCCCTAAACTGATTTACATGCAATTTATGGTATGTTATCTTTATATAAAGCTACCGAAGAAAGGATATATAATTTATATTTCGCGTGAATATTTAAGGTCACCTCATGCAGTTCTATGCTTTGTTTTTCTGTATAGCCACAGAAACTCCCAGACACACTTCAAACAAACTTTTCTTATATACACATAGCAGAAGAAGTCTGCGTTGACTCACAAAATATTTCTTAAATTTAGCATAACTTACTTTATTTTTACTTTAATTGATTTTTGTTTTCTGATTTATTATAACCAAAAAACCATCAATGAAGTACAAACATAAAAATTAAAGGTTATTCTTTAAAACAAAATTAAACACAATTGTATGCAAAAGCAACAATTTTGAAAGCAGAAAAAGTCTGCGTTCATTTCTTAATATTTATATTTATTTATTTAGATTTTTATTCGCTTGCAAGCATAATTATGTAATTAAATGATATTTAATTATCAGTTGACTTACTAAAGAGTATAAATATTGATATTACCAGTAAATTTTTAAAATGGAAAATAAAAGCCGTGAAATTAGAATTAGTGAGCGACATATAACTGTTCACTGTCGGATAGATGGCATCGGCCAACGAAAAATTGCTAAAGATATTGGTCATTAATATTCATCAATATATATTCATTCAATATATATTCAACAATATTCATCAAAAGTTATAAATAACATCAAGGAGACAGTTAATTACGTTTCTTAACCTCGCACAAGTCACCCTCAATTCTGTCAGATAGAGAACGACATGGAAATTTTGCACAAATTTCCAACCTACATAAATTTAAATAAATTTCAAAGAAATCTGAAATTAAAATAGAGGAATTAACATTTAACATAGTTATTAGAAACTACTTATCAAAAAGCCACCCAGCCTGCATGCAACTACAACACGTGAAGCAATCAGATATTAGGAGAAAATAAATTCGTAATAAATAGAGAAATATACCTTAATAAAATAATAAATACATACCATCTTTGTTCAGCCCCGCAAATTTATTTAAATAATTTATTAATAAATTCATCGAGCAGGATAATCACCGAAATTATACTAAGGTACAACCACGAAACCGGATCAGCCACCACAGAGAACTCTACAGAGACAGCTTCCAAATACAGCTGGTCACAAGAAAACATCTCAAGTCATATCTAAATAAATTTAACCAACCTCTTTGAAATACGACTAAGGAAATACATTCAAAATTTGCATGCGTTTAAAATCTCAAGTTATAGAAATACGATTGAAGGAATAATAATCTACATAAAGCCATCTTATATAAATCTTTGGAAATTATACAAATTGTTAATCTCAAGGTTTTATCTTATTTTTTTTGTTTTAAATTATTTATAATATAATTTTATAATTATAAAAAATAATTTATTAATAAATTATTTAAATAAATTTGCGGGGCTGAACAAAGAAGGTATGTATTTATTATTTTATTAAGATATAGTTCTCTATTTATTACAAATTTATTTTCTCCTAATATCAGATTGCTTCACGTGTTGTAGTTGCATGCAGGCTGGGTGGCTTTTTGATAAGTAGTTTCTAATAACTATGTTAAATGTTAATTCCTTTATTTTAATTTCAGATTTCTTCGAAATTTATTTAAATTTATTTAGGTTGGAAATTTGTGCAAAATTTCCATCCTTACATTTTCCTCCTTCTTCGAAGAAAATGAAAATGAACTTGCCACGAGGCACTACCTGTCTGCATGAGTCCTGTGCCGTTTCTTTAGGCTCTTGAATAGAACATGAGCTCTTACTCGCTTTATTTTGCTTCATTAAAGATTTAAGAAATACCGTGTGTAATTTCCTAGATTATTCGATTTCATGATATTGTTTAATTTCGTTGACGTGTACTGTTTTAGTAGCTTGTGTTGCTACGTCTTCTACTACCAAAATCACTGGGGACTTAAAGCACCTTACTATGTATGGTCCCCGGGTTGCAAGAAAGAAACCATTCATATCCAGATAAAATATAAAAGAAACGATTAAGCTTTGCAAGAGAGCATGTAAATAAACCTGCAAAAATGCCAGATTATTAGAGTTTGAGGCAACCTTTTTGTTTCACGTCAACGTCAACGACTCTACGCATATGTGACAGTAGCGGTCGTACGAGATTGACAGCTGTACCATGCTCCCAGGCAACTTCGAACACCACCGCAATCACCAGAACTTAATCCAATAGAACATCAATGGGATTATTTGGAAAAAAAGATTTGCCAGCACACGATTCCCAGTAAGGATATGTTATAAAACGTCATCAGGGAAGAATGGCAAAAAATAAAGGCACAGGATACTGCAAAGCTGCTTTAGTCCATGCAAAGACGTCTCAAAAAGAGGTTATTAAACACAGACGTTATTCCGTAGGCTATTAAATTTAAGATTTTGTGAATACTAATTATTTTAATTTAAATATTAAAAAGTAAACGCTGTCTCTTTCTGCTTCAAAAATTATTGCTTTTGCATAGAATTGTTTAATTTTGTTTTAAAGAATAACTGTTATGTTATTATGTTTAAACTTCATTGTTGGCTTTTTGGTTAAAACAAATTAGAAAATATAAATCAATTTACGTAAAAATTAAATAAGTTATGCGGAATTTAAAAAATATTTTATGAATAAACGCAGAATTTTTCTGCTATGTGTACGTACATACGCTTCTGTGCAGTTAAAACTTTTTACGAAAAAATTAAATCTTATTTATTTAAAGTAAACGTTTTAATGGCGATGCTTAGTTTTTTTAAATAATTTTGGTGATTATAAAAAAATAATTTCTATAATAACTAATTAAAACTAAACTCAAACAAAAAACACAATTTACTTAAGACTGAATCGAGAATCTTACATTAGCAGTGTTAGTAATCAATCATATTTTTCATAAATGCATGCAATGACGAACATAATTATTGGCACAACAAGCAAAAATGTTTTTTAGATAAAATGCATCATTTACAATTAAATTCATTCTTTTTTTTACAATTAAATTCATAATATTCAATATTTAATTAAAATTCAAAAACCAAAAAAAGTACTAAATTAGGGTGAACTAAATTATTGGCACACCTTATACACAAATTAAAAAAAAATTATTTAAGGTAACAATTAATTTTTAGTGGCCAAGCCTTTTTGATTAATAATAGCTTCTGGTTGCCAAAAAAACTAATTTTTTTGAGGTTTTTGATTCAATGTTTTGTCACTCTTCGAGCATTGCCACTTTCAGTTCTGCCTTTATTATTATGGGCTTTTTTAAACGTCTATCCGATTTTTCCCAGTAATGTTGTATGGGGTTGAGATCTAGCGGATCGGGTGGATGCGAAAATGTGTGTTTTACATGATGCGCGAGCCCTATATGCACATCATAAGCTGTATGTTTCAGATCACTATCGTATTAGAAACTGAACATGTCTGGTTAACTCACTTTATTTAATATTTCTCTTGAGAATGTTTATATAATATTCCTGAATGAATGAACTTCAATTCGCCGAAACGGCGACATCACTCATCACTCTACAGTCCAACACGTCATGATATAATGTATTCTTCATAACACAAATACTAACTGGAACAGTTATCGTCAAGTAATTACAATTGGTCTAAATATCAAACTCCGATTGAAAACTGAATCTAATTTAGCTGAAGCAGTACATTAAACTCATGTGTCCAAATGTCAGCCTGTGCATAAACTCCACTGTTTTCTAAAAGTGGTAAGCAAGAATGTCTTTTTAACATTAGATACTTAATCAAAGAAAAGTGTATAATGAAAAAACGTTGGCAGAGGGCGAAATACAAACTACTCCCTTTGGAAAACCATAAAATAGAATAACAGATCGATCGCTTATGAACCACTCATAAGTTTATGGAGATGAGCAATTCGGTTTTAAAACAATTAACACATTTGACAATATTGTTTTTGCACTCCTTATGTGAAGGCTTCGCGTACCCTCGCTATATGGTTAAACCCCCATCACTTATATCACCTCATAACCTTTAAACTTTCATATACCACGCATCTATCTCATTTGATTTTGATTCGGCGTTCTTTCATAAATGGCTTAAAACCTTGCTATCTATTTCAACAATTGCATCAACTGTTTTTTTACTTTTATTTGACTTATAGACTTTAAATAGTTTATTATTTTGAGCCATAATACTGTACTATGAGTACTAGGTCCTCATTAAATAGCTTTTCACTAATACCCGAGATAAATAATTTGGGGTATCGAAGCGCGGGTGTTTCGATTATATATTGGTCACTTATTTTTTTTCTTAATGTCGGCAAGAATTTCACGTTCCTTTGAAGTAACACATTTAATAGTAACCCCCATTACTTTTAGCTCGAAACCCGTTAACTTTAACAATTTTCATTTTAAAGTCTTTTTTATTGTCACCACCTAGCTGTTTGTTTATAGGTTTCACTGTTATGGATACATTAGATGTAATACACGATTTAAGTTTCGCTGCATAAGATTCTTACTTCTCATCTCCTTTATAAATTTGTTTTAATGATTCAGAACACAACAACTCTTGAACGTTAATTTTATCAGAGTATTTTATCTCGATAGATTTTAATAGACAATTCAGTTCGTTTTCATTAACTTTTAATTATTTTATTACTATTTAGCCTTGCTTGGTGTCACATGATTCCAAGCTGCCTCTATACTGGGCATTGGCTATTTGCAAATTACCTCCATCTTTTCCTTCTTATTGCCAC
>NC_051846.1:134942430-134953105 GCF_002237135.1 Teleopsis dalmanni | reverse complement strand
TTATAACTTTTAGTAATTTCTACTACCTTCTTTTTATATTCATTGTTTATGCCGGTTAAATCGTATTCACAATTATTGTCAAACAATTCCGAAGCTGTTGCCAATATGCATTTAAAATCTTCAATATCGTCCCGATTCATATTGTGCGACTGCTTTAAGTTAGCATCTTCTTTTGGTATTTCAATTATTTTATGTTCTTCATTTATTATTCTGTTGCCGTTTTTTGTATCTATAAACTTAACTCCGTTTCCGCTTACGACCATATCAACTTGCTCCAATATGTCGTTTCCGATAATTATTGGATATAAAATGTCAGAATTATTTGTTATGTGGAAGTCAAGATTTATATTAATTGAGTCAATAATTACGACCGTAGAAAAATAACCTTGTGTTACAATTTCTTTTTGTCCTATACCGATAAATTTTTTAGTATCAGCTTTTAAATTCACGTTTCCCATTTTAAATAATTGGTTATATCGAATTGCGCTAATGTCACTCCCTGTATCGAGACGATTATTTTTCGGCACAATTTTCAACAACACGTGAAAATTTTTTGTTTCCGAGTTTTTAGCACATTGAAATGATTTATGTCCAGCCTCATTACACTTATAACACTTGATCATCATTTTATTATAATTTTTATTATCTTGCGTATTTATCTTATCCATAGTCTTCTCGTTCTGTACATGTTTGTTTTTGCTATAATTTATCGATGCATCCTTCATAGATTTGTACGCTTCCATTTTGATCTTCAAATCTTCAATATTTACTGCTTGGTATAAAACAGATTTGTTTAATGACGAGTCTGGAATACCTTGAATGAAATATTTTATGATGCTCGCATCATCTAAATTAATTGGACTTGCTATTTCTATTAAGCTGTACAAATATCGCCGAAGTGATTCGTTTGGCTTCTGACGTCGAGAGTTTAATTTACTATGTATATCGGCAGCGCAAATGGATTCTCCAAATTCTACCATTAATACTTCCTTCAATTCATTGTAGCTAGTAATTCCTCTCTGACTTCTTACAAAAATTTTTGCTGCACCTCTGAGCAGTTGCTTTGCATATATAAATTTTTGTAACTCGTTCCATTCGTCCACTGTAGCACAACTTTCAAACTCTTCTATCCACCTGTCGATATTTGGAGCGCTTTCCCCATTAAAGTGAGATATAGCGTCATCCACGTCTTTAAGCGAAAAGGTTGTTTTTACTGCAATCTTTGTGTCATTTAAAACGTGCAACCTCTCTGTGTCGGCATCTAATTTCGCGTCCTCGTCTTCGAGACCGAAGTGAGACAGCAATCTATTTTGTAGGACCATTTTAGCTCCGTCCGTTGGAAGTTTTAATTCTTTAAGTTTATTTTTAAGGCCATTAGCCGTCAATTTTAAAATTTCACTTTTTTCCATATTTATTTTAATACACTAATACCAATATGTGTATATATGTGAGCAACAGCGTCTGCTTTGCTACATTAATTTTATCGCTTTTATTTCTTTATACACCGCTGCTGCGCTGCTACTGCACGATCATAAGCATCGTTTCTCTTTAAACTGTAATTGTTTTTACTAATATTTTTCGGTTTTGTTTTATAAATATGTTATTTTCTGAACTCGCTATTGTTAATGCGATAGGAGACAGATTTTTTTTACTTTTTTACTTTATCTAAAACTTCATTTGCTAACTACAACTTTTTGTTAGTCTTCTTTGTTTTTCAGTTTTTTCTTCAACCACGTGTTTTTTTTTTTTTTAGGGTGTATTTGAGCAACGTGTTTTTACATATGTAATTTTTTTTAGGTTGAGCCCCCAGAAATGTGGTTTTACCCACCGATTGCCTTCATATTATATACAAAAACAATTTTACAACGTATTTATTTAATCAAAATTCTTTATTAAATATATTTATACAAAACTATTTTTACACCGTTCGCACACACGGCATACTCTGCGCACTGCACTTTTACTACTCCTTCTGTTCATTCTGTCCTTCGTTCGTTGTGTCATTTTCTGTCAGTGTTACCCTTTGCCGTCTTTATGTCAGTGTTGCCCTGACAAAGGGTTGTCTGTCGTTATTATGTCTGGGCACCATTCCTACATACATGTAGGTTTTACTTAAGTTTAACTTAGTTTAGTTTATTTATTTTTCACATTGATTTCGCTTAACTAATTAATTTTAATTTTACTACAATAGTTTGTTTATTATTTCATTTCCATTGGTCTTTCTTTACATTTTATACAATATTGTGAAATAGGGTTCTACTCGCGCTCTTAGAATTATTTTGACACAGCCACTTTGTACGTCTTGTTGCTATCGCTGCTGCTCACACACTGACTGTAAGAAAATTTACTTCTTCGCTCTGATCTTTCGCGCGCTGTCAAGCTCAGCGAGGGTTGCCCTGCGCTCCAAAACAAATAAAACCTTAGAGCTATTATTACTTATCCTACATACATGTCTCTGATCGAAATTTGGTATTCAAACTTAATTATACAAGGTGCGATTTGGTAGCACGCCTACTTTGTCTGCAAACATGTAGCATTAGCTATATCCTGCTTTAGAGCGGTTTGTATTCGCTATTCTGACAAGCTGTTCCGTGGAGAGATCGTCCCTAAGCCCGAATTGTTCGTATGGAAGGATATTTAGGGGTTACCGCTGTTTTTGGCCTAGCCAGGATAACTCGTTCTGCCAGGTTTCCCAAAGTTGGAAGCAGGCTGATGGGCACCAGTTCTGTGGGAATAAAGGATTCTTGTTCGGTTTAGGAAGCACTGCAATCGAAGCCATCTTCCACGCCTTTGGGAACTCGCCAAGAATAAACATGCAGTTGATGATGTTAACGATGCATTGAATTGCGTCTTCTGGGAGATTACGTGGGCATTCGTTGCTGATTTTTCCGTGTTCGGGTGCTGATTTGGTCTTTAGAATAGATCTGATATAGTTAATCTCATCGCTAGAGCACGATGAGATGCTTTCATCGGACACCTGGTCCCTAAGTTTAGCAACCTCAACTTCTGTATTAATTGCTTCCTTTTTGTTTGTATTTAGATTTCTATCAGCTTCCAGAACTGAACAATGAAACGCATTTATTTAAAAATGTTGGCAAATATTTCATTCTTTATTAAGAACTTCATCAGTGCTATATAATAACAAACAATAATTTAAATATAAAATACTAACATCAAAATATAAGTACCTTATTTTTTATAAAATGCAGTAATTTTTTTTGTTCCACAATAGTCATAAGTGATAAAAATTGAATTAACAAATTAAAATAGAAAATTAAAACAATTAAAATTCACACGTTAATACTTAAATCACAATTTTTTGGACATAAATAACTACCATGACAAAACTAAAAAATTTTTTAATGTTGATATTCCACCAAAAATAATAATAATAACAAAAGTTCTATTTTTTATCTCTTATCAATAAGAAGAAACTCAACAGCTGACTTTTATTTTGTTTTATCTCTTATTTTTGATTAACTTGTATTTATCCAGTAAATTAGAGTAAAGTGTGCTAAAATTATCCGTGTCTCTCTTGTAGTTTACCACCTGTTCATTGTTTAATATGATGTGAATAACTTCACTCATTAATCTTTTTTGATAGTTATTTTCAATTTCCAGAATTATTACTTCATCAAAGTTAAAATTATGTCCTTTGGAAAGAGAATGTTCAGAAAGAGCTGTGTTTTTTCACTTCATCTTTGCGTTTACACGTACTTTTGTGTTCACCAACTCTTTTTGCCAATCTTTGTTTGGTTGTTCCTATATAAGCTCTATTGCAATCATTACAATTGATCCTTGATTATTAATAAGATTTGACAAATTTTCTTTCTTTTCTTTGTCCTTAATTTTTGGGAATAAATCCGACCGCTACGGATGTTGTTTCGAGCGTTTGTAGCTTGCTGATTGTAGCATGGTGCTACATCTTTGTCTGCCAGGTGTGTGGGATACTGTATGACCAACATTGTCGTATCTTGATGCTGTTGGCATGTTTGGCTATCGAAAATGCTTCTGATCCTCAGTTAGTAGCAAATGTTCTGTTACTTCTACACGGAAGTCAGCTTGTGATATAATTGCCTTTTTTTCAATATTTTTTCGAAAAATGCAATAGCGCAATGGCGTTAACCATCGCTGCATTAAGTCCATTAGTTATAAGAGGCCAGTACCATTTATCCCTCGAATCCGTATTCGGTAATTGTTTATAGCATTGTCAAAGAGATCAACGCCACCCATTGTTTTATTATAATGATTTATATTGCGTGGCATTCTGTTATTAGCCATTTTCTTCTCTTTTCTAATATAGCGTTTGGTAGTTTGCATTGGAAGAGTTGCGATGGGGTTTGATGCTACTGTAAGTACAGAATTGTCATTCCATCAACATAAATATACATTGTTGTCGACATTGTATACCGCATCATTTATTCCTTGTAGCTGCTTAGATATGTCCTTTACAGAGCTCAGTTTTTCAGCCTTAGTTCGATTTTCGCGTATCGTCCCAGTTACAAAAAAGCCTTTTTCATTTAGAAGAGCAATTAGTTTGAATGATGTGAAGAAGTTATCGAATGTAACCGTATGATTTTTCGGTTCTTGTATTCGAGATAAAAGAGATAGCACTACCCGTTCTTTCTGCATAAGGCTCAAACTGAAATGCTTTTCTTCCAAGCAAAAGCTATGGGTCTTGGTTTACAAAATATTGGCTTAGCATTTTCAGAAATAGGTAATGAAATCAGTGTAGATTTATATGAACCTAATTGCCCATTAAAAAACGGAAATCACCAACCCGTACCAAAATCTATTCAATGGAGATCTACCATTCTTCAAGAATTTGATGAAGGCCGTTTTCGTCAGATGCTTAGAGTAAATTGGAACGAATTTTCCTTAATACTCTCACTAATAAACACTAGCGCGGAGTTCACTAATTCACATTCAATTCAACAATTCCCGCTCGATCTTCAACTTGCTATTGTTTTATATCGTTTGGGTTCATCAGGCGAAAATGCGGCTATTCGTAAAGTCGCTACATTATTTGGTGTTGGAGATGGGGAAACAATTTATAAGATACCCCGAAGAGTCTTTCGCTCCATATTGGAGCTGCAAACCAAATTTATAACGTGGCCAGATGTAGCTGAACGACAAGATGTAGTGGAGAAAACCTATCATGAGCTTCCACATTGCATTGGATATATTGACGGTACTGAAATAAAACTTGCCGAAGCACCAGTGGTTAACCATACATCCTATTTTTCAAAAAATAGAGTGTATTCAATAAAAGCACAAGTCGTATGTGACTATCAGCTGGAGATTCGACATGTCGCAGTTGGTCACTATGGAAGTGCACATGATGCTCGCATGTTTCGTACAAGCGCTCTCTGCATCCAAGAAAATTCTTTATTTTCTTCGGAACAATGGTTAGCAGGCGATTCTGCTTATCCATTACTTAAAGCTCTTATAACTCCGTTTCGGTCAAACTCCCAACAGCTTGACTACTCCAAACGTAAAACTTTTAACTTACGCCATAGCAGATTTCGTGTAAGGATTGAACATTGTTTTGGACTTCTGAAGGAACGCTTCGGTAGTCTTAAGGAGTTAAAAATCCGTATTCAGAATGATACAAGTTATAATTTTTGTTCAAATTGGTTCCTTGTTTGTTGCATATTGCACAACATTTTGCGACCTTCATGTGATGATACGGAACACGTGGATTACGTACATGACAACGACGAAGAATCTGATAAGCTTATGCAGAATGAAGCTAGTCAGAGAACCAATGAAGGAGCTTCGAAGCGCAAATTTTTGTATAATTTAATGTTCGGCAATCAATAATTTACGAATACAAATATATAAAACATACATATATGTATATATATTAAATATATAATTAAGAAGTCAATTGCGACATTACTTTTTTTCCAGTAGGTTTATTTCAAAACAATAATAATGTTTAAAAACGTTTATATATATTATATAATATAAAAATAATTAGTATAATAAAAATAGTTATTTGTTATATTTTTTATCGATTTCATATTTTGCAATTCTTTCCTTCATTTCCAGTTCCAATCGTTTCAATTCCATGTCCCTATCCCTCCACTTATCTTCCATTTCAATTTTTTTTTCTTCAATAGCAATTTTCCGCTCCTCAATTTTGCTATATGTCTCGTGTTTTATTTTTTCGAAACTTTTTTCCTCAAATACGAGTTTTTCTTTTTGTACAGCAGCTAGCTGGCTTATGGCAGAATTTGAACCTTTTTTAGCAATTTTAGGGGATGCGAGTGGGGTAGTGGGGTTTTGCACAGCAGAACGCACTACTTTCGGTGCAGAGCTGGATGATGTGTCTGCAGACGATTCAATAAAATGAACTTCGTCGCCTAGCGCAGAACTAACTGGTGGCTCTGGCAATGTGTCCGTACATATTACAAGCGGCTCAAAATTAGACATGCGTCCAAACACTTCATTCAAAAGTTCAAAGTGTGGACACATTTTCGTAAGTTTCGCTGTAATTGATAAATAGATAATTCACAAATGTATATGTATATAATATTATATTTGTGAAAACTTAATTAATGGGCACATCGTTTTAAATCATTGAACGAAACGCATGCATAGCCATAGATTAACATATCTCGAAATTTTACTAACCGTCAATAGTACTCCCCGTCATTAGGAGTCCTGCGCCAGTTGCGGCAAGCCAGTCGTTCGCTTTTCGATACTGCGCTTTTAGATGCCGTACCTTCCACCGTACAAGGTTCCACGTTGCATCCAACTGTGTCTTTTCTAAAAATTTTTTTTAAAAAAATTGTGCAGTTGGAGTCTGTAAAATTAAAAATAAAAATTAATTAGGAGTTATACAAATAAAAATAGGAATTAACCTCAAATTCTGCTTCCTCCTGCAGAAATTCTATTATTTGGAGCACTTCTCGCTCCGTCCACTTCTTGTGCGGCTGCAATCTTTTTTTTTTATTAGCTGGTGCTCCGTCCTCCATTTTTATCTGAAAATACATCGCAAAAATTTTAAATAACCAAAATTTGTATAATATTTTAACAAATTTATCTTTCGCTACCAAATTCAAATTTAGAAATGAGAAGCAACAAATGTCAAAACAGCTGATTTCTGCCATTTCTGTTTTGTTGCAAGCAAATATACATAGGTTTTAGTATTGGAAGATTGCACGCAATTGCACGAAATTTTGTGCGTGTATTTTGTTGTTGTTATTTGCATTCTCGTACAATCTGTGCATTTCGTGCACCTTGCAATGAGTTTGCAAGAGAGAGTGAATACCCCTATTGTTTTATTTTTTGCAATATTAATTTCACTGCAGTCATTACTTGTTTTTTGCTTCACTTCCATAATGAGTGCTTTACGTAGTGCTTCATCTAGCGAAAGCTTTTCGTTTTCTTCGCAAAGTCGCTCAAAAATTTTTCCTGATAATCCAACTATAAAACGATCCAAGATAAAAGACTCAAGTTGCTCACCGAACCTGCAATTCAACGCTAATTGTTTTGTTCTAGCAAACCACTCGGAAATTGATTCATTTTCACTTTTTAGTGCAGTGTGAAAGTTTTTCTCTCTTTGAATATGATTGTTGGAGACGTGTAATGTTTATCCATTATATTACAAAGCTCTTTGTAAGTCTTTGTAACTGGTTTACTTGGACTGCATATGTTATGGAGAACAGCATATGGCCCCGATCTAATAGATTTTAAGAGAAGAGCTTTTTTTGTGTTATCACTGATGCAATTTATTTCGCAGAAGTATATTTCTAACTTTTCCTTCCACAAATCCCACAATTCGCTGCATGGATTAAATTCCGGCACGTGTTGAATTGGATGATATACATTATTTTTTGTGTCTTCCACGTTTTTGTTATCCGTACTCTTTTTTTTTTAATTTATAATTATTAATTTTTAACAGTTTATATATATATTTTTTTTTTTTTTGTGTTTTATTTAATAACAAAATCAGAAGCGTCACAAAGCTTTTTCAAAAAAAAAGTATGCTCACCGATCACGTTTTTTTTATATTATTATTATTGATTTTATTTCAATTTGTATATTTATACAAATTCAATGTTCAAGAAATATATATATATTTCTTTTTTTTTTTAAAAAATTTAAAAACAGTTTGTATATTTACACAAATCTAATGTTCAAAAAAAATTTTATTTTTTTCTCTCATCGCTAATTATTTGGTGTCTTTATCAAAACGCGCTTTCGAGTTGTATTACAGACTGACTTTATTATAATTTTACAAAAGCTTACGAACTAAACATTTTGAGTATATTGTGTAACATACACTGTAACTTATAATATTATAAATATATATATTAAGTATATATATAACAGTAACCATCTGCTGAACAGAGACACCAATACTTATAACTAAAGCGAATTGTTTGTCTCTGATGAACATTTCACATGGATGACGTCCAAAGTTGCTTATCATCTGTTCATCTATACATATATCATGGGCGAAGACTCCAAACTGCTTAAAACGCTTATTGAGTAAATTGTGAAAAGGTGTTCCTTTAGTAAACTTGTCTGATGAATCCAATTCATTACTATAGCAAACATTTTATTTATTTTTTTTTGTGTTTTATTAACGATTCTTCAAATAAAGACAAAAATCGTTTTAATATTGCACCTAGTACAAATAACAAAAAAAAGGTACTAATAAGCAATTTGATTTGAATATTTAATGTAAAAAAATGAAGCTATTTTGCTACTCGCTGTCCATTAAGTCTGCCACTGTTTTCCTTTTTAGCCGTCTAGGTATTGCAACCACCTGGAGAAGACTGGATGCTGTAACGTTGACATGTGTTTTCATTCGCTGTTTGTGAGCAATGGCACACCTTTTTGCCACGACGTCGACTGTTGGTATATCAAGGTCACGGTGGAGATCACAGTTTCTAATGTAATATGGAGCATTTACGATGTATCGTAGTACTTTATTTTGAAAGCGCTGGATAGTTGCAATGTATTTCTTGCTGGCACAACCCCAGAATTGTATGCCATAACTCCAAGCCGGCTTCAGTATTTGATTGTAGACCATTAGTTTGTTGTGGATTGGCAGTTTAGAGCGCCTGCCAATGAGGTGGTAAAATTTGTTTTGTTTTAGGTCAAGCTCTTCTCGTTTTTTCTTAACATGCGCTCTCCAGCACAGCTTGGCGTCGAGCGTAATGCCCAGATATTTGGTTTCATTGGCGTGTGGAATTTTTGTGGCATCGATATGAATTGGAATATGGTTATAATTTCTCAATGAGAAGACTATATGTATTGATTTTTCCTTATTAAGCTTGATTTGCCATTTTTTTGCCCATGAAGCAATTTGATTGACTGTGTGTTGTAGATTAGCCGTCGCGTCTTCTATATTGTTTTCGATTGCTAGAACCGCAGTATCGTCTGCAAATGTTGCTGTAACTAGTTGGTTTGCAGAGGGTAAGTCGTGTGTATACAGGGGATATAGAATGGGCCCAAGAATGCTCCCCTGCGGGACGCCTGCGCTAATCTTCTTTAGTGCTGAATGTGCATCTTCATATTTAACACTGAAGTACCTGTCGTTTAGATACGATGATAGCAGCTTACAGTATTGTATAGCCAATAAGTTAAGTTTATAAAGTTTATGAAGTAACCCTTCATGCCAAACCTTATCGAAGGCTTGTGATACATCTAACAACACGGCAAACATAGCAAACATGTAAATATTTTTTTATTTGCCAAAACCTATTTCTCGACTTGCACTGTTTTACTACTTCTTTCCCCAAAGATGATATGCTAGACTAATAATTATCCACACTTGGTACTGAACTGTAGCCAGATAGGTATAGTATGCCAATAAATGTTTTCATTTCAGTTATTGAAATATTGAACATATGGTCATTATGCATTACTTGTGCAAATTCATTTGTGTGTTGGGTCAAAAACTCCAATATTTCATTATCGATCAACAATGCAAATAGTTCCACTTCTGATTTTTGCCCTAAACAAGTAGTAAACATTGAAAGCCAATTTTTGTTATTATATCTAAACGTACCATGATCTGAATACAGCTTTTCATAAATCTGCATAGAAATGTTAATAGGAATATTTATAAATTTTGGACGTTTTTTTTGGTCACTTTAGTTTTTCTACTTTCTTCTTTTTTGATACGTTAGTTTCAACTTCATCGGCTGTAGAACTGAAAACCATTTCTCACTCACCTGCTACTTCATTGGGTAGTTGTACATGTCATCTAATTCCTCCGCATCACACTGGTTATCGACATTGGGCGGCGGCAACATAGTAATGCGTGTATTGTGTCAATATCATTAGATCCCATCAAAATATCTTCAATATCACACATAGATGAAAACTTTCGTTGTTCATTCATTTTAACACTATTTAGCACTAATGTTTTAAGGCTGAATATTAATTTGACACTGGAAATGTTAATTTGAATCTAATGACTGTATTAGACTGTCTAATTAGACTATCTTAGTGTGTTTATTCAATAATTTCATTAAAGTCATCGGTTATTAAATATCCAACTGAAAGTGAGTTTGAGGGCACTTGTACAAAATTTAACCAACAAGCCGATACTACAATTTTCAATCCTGCATTAGGTAGATGGAAACATATACCAATAGCTGTGTTTACACGACTTCGTGACTAATACATGAACCGAAAAACCTTTACATCA
>NC_051846.1:134920546-134942330 GCF_002237135.1 Teleopsis dalmanni | reverse complement strand
AAATCTCTACCGATGATGCCATCTACTTCAATTGGAAAATCCTCTTCCACCACCGAAAATTCATGCTTTAAATTTATATTTTCAAACATCATATGAAGAGTCGTGATGCCTATGGAATTTATATAGTTGTTTGTGATACCAGATAATATACATGTTTTATTCGAATTATAATTTAGATTAAACTTGTTTTTGATTAGTGACACATCTGCTCCTGTGTCGATTAATAATTTTATATAGTTGTTAGTGTCATGGCAATGAACTTTTACATAGTTCGATGCATGTGGGTTGAATGAGTAGATATATTTTTTTATTTTACCAGAGGTGAATTCTACTGGTTTCCCTCTGGTGTGTTGCAGTTTTCCTGTGCTGCTATTAAACGAATGTTCCTTCCGTTTCCGTTTCTGTTATTGTTTCTATTGTTGATTTGTCTCCAGTTGTTATTGTTGTTACCTCGATTTATTTGGACATTCCTGTTGTTAAGAGAATTATTTTGATTCCTATTTGAGTTGTTGTTATATTGATTGTTGTGGTTTCTTTGACCACTATTATTATATGTATTTCTATTGTTATATCGGTAATTTCCGTTATGGTACCGGTTATTTCGATTGTTATTATTATTATTATAATTGTTATAATTATTGGACCAGTTGCCACTAAGTCTATTGCCATTTGGTCTATTGCCATTTGGTCTATTGCCATTTGGCGTGTTACCACGGTAGTATAGCATTCTTTGGTTCTGTTCAGTGAAAAGTAAACTTTCAGCGATTTCTCTCGCTTCCTGGAAAGTTTTGGGCTGTGACATCTGTACAGCTTGCGAATATGTTGCATTAAGGCCTTTTTTGTATGCCAGTAATGCATTCTCTTCGTTAGTTGCTAGCATCCCTTCAGCTTGTGGCGAGGTTGGGCTATAATTTCTCTTTAATAGAGACGCTGTATTTAGGTCTGACAATAGTTTGGCCATTTTATCACTATATTCCGTGATCGACTGGTTGTGGCCTTGCCTAATTTCACTTATTTTTTGTAAGAGAATTGGAACTGTGTCTTTCGGTATGTAAATTGACTTGAGTTTCTCTACTAATGTTTCCATTGAAGTTGGAAAACCTACTGGCGAAACTCTTATCTTCACATTGTGATTGAGTTTGCAATCTACAATGTGCTCTAAGAACTCCTGTTTGTCTTCGTCTCTAATCTTCTTGCTATACAAATTTAATCGTCGCAAGAAAGAACTTAATTCTTCTTGCTTTCCTGTAAAAACGGGTAGGAGTTTTTCTACACTTTCTATTACAGAGTCATACGACGCCATATTTGCTATTTGTGTGCCGTTGTTATTTTGATTACCACTTGTTGTGTGGTTATTTATGGTTATAGCGTCAGGTGTCTGTTCAGTTGATGTCATATTCAAGAGATATTTTCTTGTTTGAGTATATTTTTCTAAAAAAACTTCTTTTAGAGCTAAAAATTCCTCAAAATTTTTGGTTATATATGTTGCTTCTATAAGCCTTTTAAGGTCATCTAACCTATTTAGTTTAATGGCTATCGTGGGCTTAGTATATCCTCTGATACTAGCCTTTTTTGCGTTTTTAAGAATATCCTGAACTTCCCCTATGTATGTAGCAAAGTTTTCCATAAAAATTATCAAAATTCAAAACGAGATCAAAATTAGTAACGAGATCGGACAAGAAAATGAAATTCAACACAATTCAAATTCAACAAATTCAATAGAAAAAAATTTTTATACATTTTTTTTTTTGTATATTTTGTATGAGATATAATTCATAGATATAATTCATTATTATTTTTTTTTTTTTTAAATATATAATATTATAGTTATGTCATGATTATTTAAATGTAACAATAAGAATAAAAAAAAATATATATATATAATAATATTATAATTTTGTTTAAATATAATAACATGCTAGTATTTAAACGTTATTAGAATTTAACGCCGTGTGTACACGTTTATGTACATATTTTTTTATGTACTTGTTTATTTTATATGCTACTAATAAAATAATAAATACTATAAATAAAGTTATAATTACTACCTCTATATTTCCGGTGCTTGTAGCTGCATTGTTCTGTAGATTGTTGTTGGTCACCTCTGTCTTCTGTTGGACGTTGTTCTTCGTGTTGTATTCATCACTGGAGAACCATCCCATCGTTGAGTCGTTGATGATGAAATTTGCTGTATTTATAAATTGAGAAGTTTTCTTCTTGAATCAGATGAATATGTCGTTGTTACTGATGAAGACGTCTTATATGTCACGAAATTGAATTCAAGAAACTGTTGTTTTTGTTATTTGTGCACATACTCTATTAATGTTTATTAATGTTCATGAGTTTTTTATTTTTGTTTTGTATAACCACGCACTGATTTAAAAAGTTGGTTAACATAATTTATAAGATCTTTATGTTTATGTTGGTGTTTTAGTAACAAACCTTTTGACTTATAGGTTTGTCCACACACAAAACAGTTAAATTTGCACATTTTTAAAGTTAAATTATGTTACTTGCACTTATCGTTCAATAAATTGTTTTTATTTTATAATTTATATTTGTTTTACATTTTTACCACACAATTAATTTTGTATTCTTAAAGTTGCATTTTATTGTTACTACACTTATATAATTACTTGCACTTATCATTCTATAAATTGTTCATATTTTATGAATAATATTTTCGTTTTTTTAAAATCTAGTCCTTCCGATTTAGTATAAATTGTTAATTTTTTATTAATAATACATCGTTTTAAAATTTAGTCCTTCCGATTTAGCATAAATTGTTAATTTTTTATTAATAATATTTTCGCTTTAAAATTTAGTCCTTCCGATTTAGCATAAATTGTTAATTTTTTATTAATAATACCTCCTGGCAGGATCGCCATGTAATTAGTTTATTGTTACATCTTATAGTAATACTTTATAAATCAAAGACTTGTCGTTTTGAGTGTTCTTAAGAGACTATTTTTATTAAATTTTATTTCTTAACTCTAACATCAATTCTTACAACTAATTTCCAATAGAATCTTATGTATCGATTCTATTGGTTGATACTTACATTTACTTGCATTTACTTACGTCTAATTGGTTAACCCAAATTAGACGTACATAATAATTTACAAATATTATTTATTTACTTATTGGTCATTTATTCATATCTATTTCACAGTGGCACACATCTGGTAACCAACTGTATTGAGGACAAATCATATTGCATGCATAATCGCTTGCAATATGATCTGTGAAAAACTTAACACAAATTCATGTGCTGAGCATGCCGCAATCCAAATTGTCAAATTGCATATTGAAATAATTAAATATGCATACAAATATTTTGTCATAAAGAAATGACAAAATAGACGAGTCAAATTTCTGACTCATAAATTATTTTATATTTGACAATTAGGTTTTTCGGTCATGCTTGATATTTGAGAGTTTTGGGTTGGCATGACACATTAAATACCGCACACAACGTATTGTGTGTGGTCATGGTTAATATGCCACTACACTTATCCGTGTTTAAACTGGCTTCTGCCCCCATTCAAAGACTATGGAAACTAAAATGAAAACCAAAAAAAATTTGACGAAAGTATTCCTCTACACGAATGGTTGTAGAAAATGCTTTTGGTCTGCTAAAAAGTCGTTTTCGCAGACTATCAAAGTTTACAGAACAAAGTAATTTGGCTGCAATCACGAACATCGTAGCCAGTGTATGTGTTCTGCACAACATTTGTATAAGTAAGAATGATTTTTGCGAAAACAATGACGAACACAATAGTGTGGAAGAAACGGCAGATCAACCAGAATTTTTTGATACTTTAGAGTTGGATAACTCAATTGATTTAAGACAAAACCTATTTAATTACTTGTCAAGAAAAAATATTATTTAGATTTAAAACTAAATATTGAAAATAAAGTACAAACAACAAAATATAGAAAGAAATTGTGTTTATTGAAATTATAAAAAAAAAATAAATAAATAAACTAAATAAAATAATAAACTAAACTAATTATGGATTTAATGACTTCACAACGGCCTCCAACAGCGAGAATTTTTTGCGATCTATTTCTTGATCAACCCAATTGTTTCTGCATTGCTCCACCGTTTTCGTGATGTTATAATATGACTATAAATATGTATATAAATAGAAAAATAGAGTTCCTTAATATTTTTATTTTTAAGTTCTACAATAATTTACGTTTCACTTATTTTTAAACAGCAAAATAAATTTATTACAATATGTTATATTAAACAATTGCAGTTGGCAGTTGAAAATTAAAAAGAATTGTATATTATTATTTTTCAAACACAGTTAACAGCTGGCCGTGAACTGGAAATTTCATATGTACTTCCAAAAATCGTTCACAATAGACGAGTTTTTAGTCATGGCAACCATCCAATTTGAGCTGCTTATTAGTTAAGCGGTTTCAAAAAGGTTGGACTAAATAAGCCAGCAGTGTTGTTGTTTCATATGTTATTTTAAAAATAAGCGGTTGTTCTTTTGTGATATGCTTACAAAAGAAAACGCCTATAGATATATAAATTTATTAAGTATCTTCACATCAAGAATTATTATTATTTATTACATTTCCATAAATAGTATATATTTTTAAAGATTAAAGTTTTAGCAAAAACAATTGAATATAATTGTCTATGAAAACTCAATCAATTTGCTTCTGTTAGTTGCTATACTTGTTAGTTGTGCTCATATATTTGCAGCTCAAATCACAGAACATTTCTATTATATTTCGTCTCTCCCTTTGCATATGAACAGAATAAAAAATATAAAAAAAAAATATAAAAAAAAATAATTATATAGTGGAAATTGTATGAGAGTAATTTTCTGTTTTGTTCGAATATCAACTGCATGCATACGAATCCAACATGATGATTTGCCAAAGTGGTTGCATGAGCGGCTAAAGTTTGCAGTTCATATCACCATACATTTCTATCACATTTCGTCTCTCCCCTTTTAACAGTATCACCCACGAATTTCTGTCGCTTACTGTGCGGGGTACTTGTCCGCACATTTATACGTTGCAAGTGGGTTCAATTTTGTTTGATCACTGCATAAACATGTATTTTTCCAAGTACAAACTCTTTTGTTTGAAAAAAGTTGGTTTGATGTTACGAGAATTATGTGAAAAGTTTTGTGTCTTCCATATTGATACATTAAACTTATATATAAATTATTAATTTAATTTGTTTAATATGTTATTTTGTTAATGAATTGTTAATATAATATTGCAAATATATTGTTGCCTAATATAATATAGTTATTATTAATAAAATATCTCATATATTTTAATTTAAGTGGTACATGTAAAAACAACTTTATAGAAGGGCCACACACCCTTCCAGATAGGGCACGCGTCGCCACTGACAAGATGCCTATTGTAATTGATGACAATGATTCTCCTGTTAGTTTCGGTCCATGTACTAAGAAGACTCCTGGCAGGAACGCACAATGTCCTGAGTTTCTCTTCTTCTTTCGAAAATGACAGACGCTCTATGAAAGAAAATAATTTGGCTGAATGAACCAAGTTAAAAAAATAATAATTTAATAATTTGTTCGAAGGAGCCAAATTTGATTTACAATAATTTGACTGAATGAGCCAGGTTTGGTAGAATTTACCAGCAGACTGAATAAGCCAGTGTACTTGTCATTTCGCAAGTAAAATCACAAGTCCTCGATCACATGAAATGCATGTCCTTTTATATTAAATATGCTGGAGCTTTTTTGGTATAGTGTACCGGTAGATTTGCCATTGATCTTTCTGCTGTAATCCTTTTTGTGCCATTTGTGTTTTTTGTCTGCTTTTTGTGTTTTTCGTGTACTTTGTGCTCTCCATACGTTTTTGCTTTCTCCGGTTTTATGTTTTTGTTTCTTATTTCTTGTAAAGAGTATTTTATTTATTCGTAATTATAAAAATAATAAATATTTATAAAACTAACGATAAATAAAAAAATATGATAAAATATAAGTAAGTGATTAATTAATGTAGTTAAAGAATTTTAATACTTTTGCATAAAACCGGTGCCGGTGTAATATTGTTTGTTTGTCGTGTAATGCTGCTTTCTGGCCCTTTCCAAGGCCGGGGTATACTCAGGGTATACCAGCGTTCAGTACAAAAAAAGTAACAGAAGAGATTGTGCAAGATGAATTAATTATATAGCTATTATAATACCCAACATATATATAATATAACAAATAATATAAGATAATATATAAATAACAAAAAAAAACGTGTTTTCATTCGTAGCCAACAAACGTGTTACTGGAGTCTTTTGCTGCTGCAAAGAAAACAGATGTTGCTGTAGAAATTCTCGACGGGATAAATGCTGCTACGGTATAAACTTTGAAGATTTAAGACTTCGTTTTGCGCTCAGCATTTCTTGAAAACCCGAAATTGCGTGAAATATTCAAGTTAAGAAATTTGCTATTGCAATTGTCACTGTTGTTTTCTTTAAGTTCTCGTTTTATTACACGGTATACACGTTTAACATTTTGAACCGAGATAGCTTGAATTAGGCAAGTTTAGAATATCTTTCTATTGTAATTGATACCGTTTGTTTTATTTCCGGGTTTTATCTTTATCATAAGTTTTTTTTCTTTCTTTTGCTTTATTCTTATTTTAATGAAAGAAAACTTCCACAAGCCACACTGCATAGGTATCACACGTCATTCAAAGTGACATCTCCCCGACTGCCCTTTTTTTTATTCCATTTTTTTATAATTGCTTGCAGTAGACTTTCTCAGTTAGCCGTTTTTTTTTGCGGTTAATCAACTCAATCTTTCCCCCCACCAGATGTTCGGTTGTTTTACTTCCAGACTTCTGAAAGCTTCCAATTACTTTGCTATTGATTCTTCTTTTCTCCCACCTTGCGATGTTTAAGCTGCAAACAAAACGAAAATGTAAACACACGTCAAAATGTCATTTCTCTCGTTGTTATTTTTGTTTTGATTTTTTATAAATGCGTTTGGCTGCCAGTGTTTAATATTTTTTTTTATTTATTTATCCAAACAAAGATGCATATAAAAAAAATTCATATTAAGAAGCTGTAAGATCAATTTTGTTTCGACAAGGGCAAAAAAAATTGATCATTACATTCTCTCCTTACTTTCGGTAAACAAAAAAAAACTGAACTCCTATCTGCTTGCACAGCTTCTTTTTCGTTTCTTGGGACATTAAATATTTTGAAAAATTTGTCTTGGCGTTTGCTGATATGATCATAACTGTTACGATATAAAATCAATAATTGTAACGAAATGGCATCACTAAGGTGATCAGCTGTTGTTCAATCATGAACATGAATTTATATATTTAATTATTATAGTTTATTATTATAAATCCATTGTCACCTAAATTCTTAGAATAATGTACTAAGGAAAAATATAGATAAATAGCATCCGTATCTAAATTATTAAAATAAAATATATTCATATATTCATAAAAACAATAGGAGGAAAATCCCTAGTGTTGGGACTTCCGTCATTTTTTAACCTTTTTTAACAAACAATAACCAAATGTAATACAGTCCATTAAAATCATATTATTTTAACCTTGATGTAAAAATTAGTCTTAAGATAATTTTGTATAAAAACACAACATTGTTTTAAATAAAATCAGTAACTAAAGAATACTCAAACAATGTACATCTAATATAATAATCAGTACATTTTGGTCCTTCGAGCCGGATATACCAAGAGTGATATGATCAATAATATAATAGTATATTTTGAACATGTTCATGATTGAACATTCTGCCGGAGGTCAAAACTCATGTTCGTGATTGAACATTCTGCCGGGGGCCATAATAAAATTTTAATCAGCTGTTTTTATGTGAAAAAGATAGTAAGGAGACGCGTGCACATTTTTTAACAAAAAAATATAGAGATTTAAGTAATTGTAATTGAGAACGTATAATTGAATAAATAAAAGTTTCTGAACAAAGAAATATAACAGTGGCGACGAGGAAAACTTTTAAAGTGTAAAAATATAGCGAGATGGCAGAGCAACTTGCTGATATTCTGAAACAAATTCAGAATCAAAATCATCAAGACAATCTTGCAATGCAAAATCTTATCGCAAAATTGTATAAAAAAGGAAAATCAGAAGTAGCGAAGCGTTCATCGTCCACATCCAAGCCAACAGAAGCAGAATTCATAATTGAAGCACTTGCATCAAACATCACAGAATTTTGTCACGATCCAGAAAATAACATTACTTTTGACACTTGGTACATGCGGTACGAAGACCTGTTTCTAGTCGATGCTGCAAAATTGGATGATGCCGCAAAAACACGATTGCTTTTACGTAAATTGAACACCATTGTTCATAATAAATACGTCAATTATATTCTACCAAATCATAGTCGTGATTTTACTTTTAAAGACACAGTAGAAAAACTCAAGAAGCTTTTTGGAAGTCAGATTTCACTATTCAATACTAGATTCAATTGCTTACAGATGACAAAGCAGCCCACACAAGATTTCGTTACATATGCGAGCAACCATGCTATAAGCAGTGTGAATTATTCAAACTGAATGATTTAACCACAGATCAATTTAAGTGTCTAATATTCATTATGGGGTTAAAGTCACCATCAGAATTTGAATTACGCACAAAAATGTTAAATAAATTGGAAAATGAAAGTACGAAAGTCACGTTGGAGACCTTATCAACAGAATGCCAAAAGATACTAAATTTAAAAGTCGATACAATGCTCATAGAAAACAATGCGTAGGTAAATCGTTTACGTGCCAATAACCATAACACTGAAAATCAATTCAAAAATATTGGCAAGTCAAAAGAATCTTCAAGTTTAGCCAAAACGCCTTGTTGGTTTTGTGGTGAATTTCATTACTCGCGGCACTGTCCATTCAAAAATCACAAATGCGACAGATGCAAACTTGTCGGGCACAAAGAAGGTGTGGTGCCCATGACCTACATCATTGTTTGATATGACAAGTCATTGTATAAAGTAACAAAACAATTGTGACATAATTTATTGAATGCACATTTGTCGCTTTGTCGTTTTGACTTTGATCATATTACACTTTGTAACGACACTTTGGGTGACGTTCAAAAATTTTTAGTTTTTGCTGCTATTACCTGTGTAATTAATATTCCTCTCAGAATGAGGCTCGATTTCTCTTTCTAATCTTTGGACTCTTGAAAATTTTGTAGTAATCATCTTGGTTTTTGACATGATGATAGTCATCCTTTCGTTTAAATGTACCTAGGCGTCTTACGAGAATCTCTGGTTTGTTTCCTTTTGTGCTTGGTTGAATGTCGTTCCATTCCTCTTGTGGTGACCATGGTTCTTGTTGACTGTCGCGCTTGACTTTATCCTTTGTTTGAGTTTCTTGGCTTGGTAGTTCCGTATTAAGTTTATTATCTAGAACATTGATATCTAATGGATCTAATGAATTTGTAGGTTGTACTTGACGATTGTTCGATACTGGCGGTACTGTAGTAGAATTCCTCTGTGGCGATGTAGTTGATGACGAAGATGATGGTGGACCAGACTGGTGATTATCTCTTGGTGGTGCTTCTCGTGGTGCTTGTTGCTGATTAACAAGGGGTGGCGGCTGCGGCTCAAGTTCCTTTGGTTGTAACGATGATTTGAAATTACCTTGCGAATGACACTGTGGCGGGGTGTAGTCTTAGATCGCCTCCTCGTGGTGCACCCTGGGTAACGCCAAATGATCTATTCCCCCCTGGATTCTGTCCTCTTTAGGGGCTCCAGCATCCTCTGGTAACGACCGTTTTTGTCCTCGGACCACGCTTCTTCAGATCCTCTTTTTTTGTATTTGATCGCTTTGGGCTGGTGGTCACAGGTTTCTGGACCTAGCTGTCTTCTGACACGGTAGCACCGGGGTGAAACTCGCGTGTGAACGGCTCCAGGCTAAGTCTGTGGCTGCCTCCGTCCCGTTAAAACCCTGGCAGGCCTCAAGGTACGTTCTGCATCCGTCACCAATAAGTTGGTCGTGTAGGTTCGGTTGTAGCTTAGCTCCCGATTAGTTCTGGTCTGGCTCTGAGCACTTGCTCCCATAAGGACCTGTGCCAACCCTCGCATGGCCTCCCTGCATTTGCATAGATAACCATGGGACTTCTTTTTATCAGGAACTACACTTACGGGTGTCAGATAGCGGCTTTGAGTGGGGACCCTTTTAGAATGAACAAAGCAAACAAAAATTTCAATAAACCTCTTAAAACTCCTAACCCTTCAGGGGGGCGTTCAAGCCTTATAAGGCAAGCGCCTATTAACAACCAACCGTCTAGAGCTTCTGCTAAGGCGGTTCGTACAAGCAATGCTCCGTCATTGAACACCTTGGCAACTGTGCCAGGTGGTAATGCTGCCTCCTGCTCTTCTGCTAGTGCTGCGGTCAAAGCTAATGCGCCAACCGCACCATCTGCAATTAGTACCAACTCAACTTCTGGTACACGCTCTCACCCTAACCCCTCGACAAGGGCGTATAGGGCGCGAAGGTCAGCATACCGCATCCTCTCTAGGCTCAATGCCGCGGATCCTTCCTCGCTCACAGAGAGCGATAAGGCATCACTAAAGTGGGCAAGGGAAAATGTCAATCTCCGGTCCTCCGACATCGCTTCTACCTCTGCATCTACTCAGAAACGACAAAGGTCGATTGAGCAGGCTGGGAAATCAATTTCGACTAGCGCTCCTAAGCGGCCCAAATTTGGTCCTCCGAGACCCCCATCGCTGTCTAAACCTCTCAGCGAAATAGTTAAAGAGAGCCTGACCTGGGCCATCATCGACGCTGGCAACAGTGATGGCACCATCTCTCCAGCAAACTGGAAGAAAGTCGAACGGGCTCTCCTCAAAATATATATGGAAATCATTGCCCTCAACCCTGGGCCATCTCCCAGCTGTAAAGACGCTGGATGGTACCAGGGTCATATTAAAATTATTGCCTGCTCAGACCAGCGCTCCGCGGATCTTTATAAGCAGGCGATCGAAAAGGTTGGGGAACTCTGGCCCGGCGCACAGCTCAGAGCTGTTTCGGTGGAAAATATCCCACAACGCCCCCGCTCCAAAGTGTGGCTTCCTTCGGAGCTTACCTCCCCTGAGGAAATTCTTTCCCTTTTAAGGGCCAGTAACACTAACCTCCCAACGCATAACTGGAAAGTTGCGAAGGTCAGTGACCCCAAGGGCGACTTTGGCGAAGCCGTCGTAGTTCTCAACGAAGAATCTTTGGCACCCCTTCAAGCCCGAAATGGGGTGATTCACTATGGCTTCGGTTCGGTCACTCTACGTGTTTACAAAAGTGACTCTCAAGCCGCTAAGCAACAACCTTCTGGGGGGGCACCTTCGGAAACGATCTCCGATGACGGAATCGGTTCCATCTCAGTTCCAATCAACCCCGATGTAGGGACTTCCGATTTAATCGGTACTCCTTCCTCCGAAGACGGAGGTAGCGTAATCTCGTCTTCCGAACTGGTCGGCGAGTTCTTTACAGGTATGGCGCTTTCCCGGGAGACCTCACCGATGTCGGATGAGGACGAACTGGACAGTACCATAGTTGAAAAACAACAAAGCTGTTGAAGGTCGTCCAAATTAACCCCCAACACTCCAAAACTGCTTCGGCAGCCCTTACCCTCCGCCTTGCTGAAAAAGGAGAGGACATAATGCTGATCCAAGAACCTTGGATTGTAAACAATCGGGTTTGTGGACTGAATACAAACGGCTATCGGTTAGTATTCACAGAAGGTCAAGGTAAACCAAGATCTTGCATTCTAGTAAAAAATAACATTAATGACTTTTTTCTCCCTGGGTTCAGTGACAATGACAATGTAGCCATGGCCATCGAATACGACTCCAAGGCCCTTTGGATTGTCTCAGCATATATGCCACTCCGCCACAGGACTCCCTCAAGCTTCTGGTGTCAGAGGCAAATAACAGTAGGATCCCGGTGATCATAGGAGCTGACGCCAACGCACATCATGAGATGTGGGGTAGCACAGATACAAACGCGAGAGGTGAGTGTCTATTTGATTTCATTCTTGCAGGAAATTTGGTGATCGCTAACATAGGTAGGGAGCCAACCTTCATGAACTCAATTAGAAGGGAAGTTCTTGATATCACCATGATTAGCGAGCACTTCTCTTATTTTATTACTAAGTGGTCCGTATCGCAAGATTGCTCCTTTTCTGACCATAGGTACATTAATTTTGATCTAAATTTTGTGGAGAACCCTGAAATGAACAGATCATCTAAACCAATAAATAGGAAACGTACTGTATGGCCCATTTTTCGAGCCAATCTGGAATCCAACTTACAGTTGGACCCTCCCACTATTCTCAACTGTTCCGATATAGATCGAGCGGTTGACCTTCTCACATCAGCATTTAGATGCGCCACAAATGCGGCCTGCAAGCCACCCGAATTTAGAGGCAAACCCAAACCTCCTTGGTGGAACTTGAATATTGCAGACCTCCGAAAAGCTGTAGAAAACTTTTTAATGATGCTAAATCAACAGGTAACTGGACTCCATATAAAGTGAAACAAAGAGAATTTAAATACGCCATTAGGCGGTCCAAAAGGGCAGCTTGGAAAAATTTCTGTGGCAACATAGAATCATCTTCCGAGTCAAGCCGACTGCGCAAAATCCTCAATTCCACCCATAAGACACTCGATTGTATCCAGGCTCCAAATGGTCAATGGACCAACTCCAGTAAGGAAATTCTCGACATCCTTCTGGACTCGTACTTCCCAGGGAGTATAGCCTCTGATCCTAAACCGTTTCAAGTGACCAACACTCAAATAAAGTGGGCTATCCAAACTTTTGAACCGTATAAATCTCCAGGTCCGGACGAAATTATTCCCGCAGATATTCAACAGGGTGAATTCGTAATCCTCCCCTGGCTTCTAAGCATTTACAATAGTTGTATTAAGCTTATGTATGTTCCAAGCTGCTGGAGAGTGGCTCGAGTAATATTCATTCCCAAAGCAGGAAAAATAACTCACTGCAGTGCCAAGGACTATGACCAATCAGTCTGTCTTCTTTTCTTCTGAAAGTACTGGAGAGAGTTCTTGATCTGCACATCAGGAACAAGATAAACCCAGCGCTCTTATCTCCATCACAGCATGCTTATACTAAAGGCAAGTCTGTCGATACTGCGCTTCATGCACTCATCTCGCAAGTTGACCATTCCATCTCTCTCAACGAATACACACTTGCCACCTTTCTCGATATTGAGGGCGCTTTCAACAATGTCTGCCCCAATGGTATCATAAAATCCCTCTCAAAGTTAAATCTCGACAATAGTCTGGTTAAATTTGTAGAGGCCCTTCTCAAAACTAGGATTATCACATCCGACATCGGAAGTGTTCAATCCTCCAGAGCAGTCTGTCGGGGAACGCCACAAGGTGGGGTTCTCTCTCCTCTTCTATGGAACATAGCGGTTAATTCGTTGTTAAAACTTTTGGAACAATCCGGATGTAGTGTTATAGCTTATGCGGACGACATTGCTATTGCCTCATCTGGCAAATTCCCCCAAGTTCTATCCAATGTTATTAACTCTGCGCTCCTCATTGTAACTGAATGGTGTAGGGAATTCGGTCTGGATATTAACCCTGCAAAGACAGAGGTTATTCTCTTCACCAGGAAATATAAAATTCCGACATTTTCCTTACCAAAGATAAAGGGCGTTACTCTAAATTTAAGTTCGAACGTCAAATATCTGGGTATAATTTTGGACTCTAAACTCAGCTGGAAAGACAACTTGGCTGAGAGAGCCCGTAAAGCGGTATGCGCCACCTACTGTTGCAGAAGAGCTATAGGTCGCAGTTGGGGGCTCAAACCGTGCATTATACTCTGGCTCTATTCAGCTATTATCGAACCAATTCTTCTGTATGGGGCTGCTTTCTGGTGGCAGGCAACTGAAAAAGCATGCCACACCAAATTAATTGACAAAATTAGGAGGATAGCCGCACTACAAATCACTGGTGCTCTTCGCTCTACCCCCACGCAAGCTCTTTTCGCTATGCTTCATTGGCTGCCATCTCGGCTTCTGGTAAAACAGCAAGCCAAAATAGTTGCAACTAGGCTCAACGCCCTCTCCTGCTGGTCAAGAACTGATATAGGCCACGCGATCATACTGAATCAGGATCTGCCAACTCCCGTCTCTATTGACTACATGTGTTGTTACCCAGACCTAATTAGGGGATCGAATCTCTTATACCTAGCAGGGAGGACTGGATCCTTGAAAGAGCGATCCCTCTCCAAACGGTTGACATTTACACGGACGGCTCCAAAATAGATAAACGAGTCGGCTGTGGCATTTTCTCTGAAAGACTGGGTCTCAGCATCTCGCTTCGACTTCCGAACCACTGTAGCGTCTTTCAAGCCGAAATAATGGCAATTCACTAAGCTGTAAAATGGGTTCTATGGAATCGAACTTCCGATTTACCAATCTCAATTTTTTCTGATAGCCAAGCTGCCATGAGATCACTGATTGGCACCTCCGCCACATCAATCACAACTCAAGACTGCCGTGCTTCACCAAATGACCTAGCTAGGTTTGTTAGGGTCAAACTTATTTGGGTTCCTGGTCACAGGGATATCACAGGAAATTGTAGGGCAGACGATCTAGCCAAGGCAGGTGCTCTTCTCCCTAACATTAACCTCTCTGATATAGGCTACAGTTAAACTGGCAATCATACAAAAATACCTGAGTATAGCCAAGCAATACTGGGCTGACGAACCTCAATGTCAGATTTCTAGGTTGACTTGGCCGAACTTTGACAAGAAAAGAACCCGTCAGCTACTTCAACTAAGGCGGAACCTGCTCAGCACTACGGTATCTGTGCTGACGGGACACTGCGCAATAGGAAGGCATGCTATGAGACTGGGTCTCCCCTTTAATGACTTTTGTCGAGGCTGTGGCTCTGAGGATGAGGAGGAAACTGTACTCCATCTCATGTGTCAGTGCCCTTCCCTAGCCAGAAGAAGATTAAAAATCCTTGGATCTCCTTTTCTAACTGATCTGACTGAGTTGTCATCCTGTAATGTTAGGGACCTAGCCAAGTTCATAGAACTGTTTTCCTTTGCATAATGGGGGAGTCGTTACCTTTCTTTCGGCGTTAAATGTATACTGATTAAAATCTATATACAAATAACGTAACTCCTGTGGTACCACAACGGGTCTTTATTTGTGCTTAAGTGGGCTTTTTGGGATACAAGGCCGCCACTCCAACATATACCTATACCTGACACTGTGGCGTTTGCGACGACGATTCTGAACTTGTAGAAATTGGTAACAATGGATGATTGACATGTGATGACTCTGGTACTATCGGTAAACGTTGTGGTAGTGCTGGAAGTGATGATGAATCATGCTCTTCGATTTGAGGTTTTTGTTCTCGTGGTTGTGTATTTTGATTGTGGTTGGCTGGCGACTGTTGTGCATAGGCTTGTTGATAACATTCTTTAGGACTTTCTTGATGATACGTTGAAATCTGTGGAGGAGTTACGATGCATTTATGTAATGCCTGCTTTTGTGGTTTTCCCTGTAGTGGTACTGAGTGTGGTTCTGAGTCACTTCGATGTTGTATGCTGAGCGTGGGTAGTGTACTTGTTATTGGATTACTAACTGCTGTTGCTCGTTTTGCGATTGGTGGAATCGGTTGCTGGTTACTTCTCCGCTGGATATGATTATTCGATTCAATGCTTTGATTATGGACTATTCTTTGTTGCATCAGTTTTGGGTGACTGGATTCTAATTTGACGGGTAAGATGATCGGGTGGTTGTCGTCCCCCAAAGAGTTTTCCGATGGGTTCTGACGGTTTCCATAAATTGGGTTTTTCCTACGGCATTCGTTTGTTCGACGGCCCAGAATGCCACAAGTCCAACAAAAAAGTACTTTAGGTTTTGTGCAACCTTGCGCAAAATGATTCGCTTCCCCACATCTACGGCACGCACTACGTACGTTCACCCTTTCGGTTTGTACTCTGTGAACAGAAACTGGCGGGGACCATTCTTGAGTGTGTTGTCGCTCTGTTCTGCTCAGTTAAATAAGTCGCTCGAATTCTCCTGCTAATTTGATCAACTCTCCCAAGGAGCTAAATTCACGTGGTTTGATGTTTAGTTGATATTCCGCCCTACTGTTTCGATAGATTCGGCTTAATTGTTGCCCCTTCGTAAACTCGGCTTGCCGTATCAACTCCTGTAGTGCTAAGACATAGTCTTGAAATGACTCATTCTTCTTTTGGTATCTGTTCCGAATCGTATCTTCTAGTTGCTCTAAGTAATTAGAGGGCAAGAAAAATTCTCGAACATCCTGGACAAAACTGGATCAGTGTGTCCACTTCCGATTGTTATTTCGGAGCCACATTAAGGCTTTCCCTTCGAGTATTTCTAGCATCATCCTGGGCAGGATGTCTTTGGAAATGTTATGGTTGTCGGCGAGGCCTTCCAATCTCTCCAGAAATGGTAGTGGGTTCGTTTCGTCATTGAAATGCACAGCCCATTTGCGAACTTGATTCGCGATTCTCGCGATGTCCTCAAACTTGTCATTCATCGTGGTGGACTCTGAGATGTGTATTTTCGGTGTTTCTTGTACACTGTTTTTTATGTTCCTAGTGCGATCTTTTTTTTTTCTTCTAAAACTCTGTCCCTGCTCGGGCGCCAATTGTAACGACACTTTGGGTGACGTTCAAAAATTTTTAGTTTTTGCTGGGGTATCCTCAGCCGTCGTCCAGAGTCGAGACAATTTATTTATAGTTTCGCTGAGACTTTGTTTTAGAAGAAAAAAGAACGTTGTTTATATATATAAATTATATATATCTTTATTTATTCCATGAATAAAAACTTATGATTAACAAAGTTTAATTAAACAAATTCTAAATAAATTATTTAGCATATAATAAGTGATCATTCATTGAAAGCATTCCTTTTGCTTTTTAATAATAAAAAAAAAATATATATACAATACAATATAGATATATTTGCATCAAAGCGCGCGCAAAAAGTGTTCACTCCGTAACTTTTGTCTTTTTTGACTAGAAATAGTTAAATTTAAATTTCAAAGTTATGATAATTTGAACAATAGACCTTAAATAAAGGAATCTGTGAAAAAACAGTGCCAGTGGACGGTGTTAATCAGTTTTTTTTTGTAATATAAAAAATTTTTGTTAATCAAATTAAATTTTAAGTTTGCAAAGAAATAATAAAACCAACACAAAAAAATCAAAATTAAGTTTTGCTCAAACAGCTGATAGAGACAGCATATGATCGAAAGTAAGAAATTATATTTGTAGTGTTGCCACAGTGTAACTTTCAAGAATTAAATTTAAACACATAAACAAATATTACATATTTATTTTTTCAACTATTTTACTAAAAGTAAAATAAAACAAACTTATATAAAAATAAATAAAAATAAATAAATTTACTTATTTATAAATTTGTAACAAGTGTATGAGTAATAGTGCTACACGGCGGCACTCTCAAATCAGTGAAAATGGCCTAAACAGCTATGTAATGCTTACTTCAGACGACATTAAAATAAATAACCATCCAACAGCCAAACATCCAAACAAAACAATGTCCGAAGCAAATATAGCAAAAATAGCTAGTGAAATTGCCACAGCCAATAAAATGAAACTAAATAATAACTCATCACAATCGCTAGGAAATGATCAACCTACGAACTCGATGCAGTCCCTTAAGATTAATGAGCTTGAAGACAGCATAAAACATCTTACAGAAAAGATCAAGTCATTAGAAAAAGGTTGCGAATCTCTACTAAGAGAAAATGAAAAGCTTAAAGCTGAAAAAAATATACCAATTTCTGTTAAAAAGAAAACCAGTACTAGTGCTACAATTATAAACGCAGTACATAAAAAAGTTGCGAGTAACAGTAATTCACCCCAAAACGGTAAACGTGGGCGTTCTAGTCCTGTAAATGCACAGCGAAAAAATAAACAAAAAAAGCTTGACAGCTACTGGCTTGCAACACCTAACCGTTTTGAGGTTCTAGACAACCCTGACGCTGATAATCAGGAAGAAACATCAGAACATGCGGAATTAATTAAAGAAAGTAAAATTCCTAAACCACCACCAATATTTGTAGCGGGTGTTGGTAACATTCAACCATTGCGGGCACTGCTAAATGATGTGGCTCCAAATGAGTTTGTACTCAAAATTTTAGGTAATAATGAAGTCAAAATACAGCCCAACACAGCGGATATCTACTCAAAAGTTACCAAAGCTCTTGCAGAAAAGCAGACGGAATTTCATACTTACAAACTAAAGCAAGAGAGAAGCTTTAATGTAGTGTTGAGGGGCCTACATCCATCAATACCTATTGATGAAATCAAACAAGATTTAATTAATTTAGGCCATGAAGTAGTCAATATCAGTAACATTCGACATCGTGTTACAAAAAAACCACTTCCTCTGTTTTTCGTTGGACTAAAGCCCTCAGACAAGGTGAAAACAATTTACAACTGTACTGACTTGCTGCACACAAAAATTTCCATTGAAGCGCCTAAAAAGAAGCGCGAATTGCCGCAATGCACTCGGTGCCAACGATATGGTCATACAAAACATTTTTGTAATCATATGCCACGCTGTGTTAAATGCCCTGAAAACCACTTATCCTCAGATTGCCCACGCAAATCCCCCGGTAATGATGTATGGTGTGTTCTTTGTGAAGGTAATCACCCGGCTAACTATAAAGGGTGCACAGTTTACAAACAACTCCAGAAAAAAGCGTTTCCAGCCCTACGTAGAAAAATAACAACTGATACAGAAAGGCAACAGAACACCAAATTGAATGTAACAAGCCAAACGTATGCAAATGTTGTTAAATCTAACAATATAAACACTCAAGAGCACGTAAACTCAGCTCAGCAAAACGATTTTCCTGAGCTTAAATCAATGCTCAAAACGGTTATGGAACAAATGAGCTCTATGCTCAACCTCCTAACCGCATTTGTCGCTAATACATCCAAATAATGAGTAGTCTAAATATAGCTATTTGGAACGCTAACGGGCTGACCCAACACATTTGCGAAATTAAGACTTTTCTTCTTGACAAAAACATTGATGTTATGCTTATTAGTGAAACTCACTTTACATCAAGAAGTTATCTGAGGCTTCCATATTACACAATGTACAACGCAAACCATCCTTCTGGTAACGCCCGTGGTGGCGCAGCAATAATCATAAAAAATAATATTGACCACTCATTTCTCACCAATCATAATGAAGACTATCTACAATCAACAGCCATATCAGTACGAGATATATATGGTGAAATAACTATTGCCTCTATATACTGTCCACCTAATCAACCAATTAAAAGTCATCAATTCGCAAATTATTTCAAAACGCTCGGGCCCAATTTCGTAGCAGCAGGTGACTTTAACGCCAAGCATACTCATTGGGGCTCAAGATTAATAACACCCAGAGGACGCGAGCTATTAAAAACGATACAAGAAAGCAACCTATTTCACCTTTCTACTGGCGAACCCACTTACTGGCCGACAGATCTAAATAAAACACCAGATGTCATTGACTTTTGCATTTGTAAGGGTGTACCCATAAATAATCTAACCTTGCGGTCGTCGTTAGATCTTTCGTCTGACCACTCTCCTCTTCTGTTAGAAATTCATTCGAATATCGTTTTAAAAACTCCAGAACTTAGACTTCACAACAAAAGAACTGATTGGGCTATTTTCCGTAGTTACATTAGCGAACACCTCTCGACACATATTCCTCTTAAAACTAATCATGACATTGAAGCCGCAGTAGAACAATTCAACAAAATTGTACAAAAGGCAGCTTGGTCTGCAACTCCGTCTACACAGAATTGTAGGACTGTACATCTAGACAAGGATATCAAAGAACAACTACTTGAAAAACGTAAATTACGTAGGGTTTGGCAGATGACGAGAGATCCTAACGATAAGAGGCGCCTGAATGTAGCCACTAAAAAACTCAAAATAAATCTAGAGGCAAGAAAAAATGCAAGCATTGCAACTTACTTAGCAAGCTTGTCTTCCTCTGAGGCCACTGAGTACTCCTTGTGGAAAGCCACACGCATACTTAATGCACCAACATCGCATATACCACCAATAAAGATGAGTAATGGGCAATGGGCTAAAACTGATGCTGATAAAGCGAAAACTTTTGCAGTGCATCTTGGTAAAGTCTTTCAGCCACGCTGCTCAAAAAATAATCTGAAAGACTCTGAAGTTGAAGCTTTTCTTCACACACCGCATCAATTAGACTTTCCTATTCCTAGGTCTTTGACTCGTGAATTAAAGTGGGTCATAAAAAACAAAATTAAAACCAGAAAAGCTCCAGGATATGATCTGATAACCGGAAAGGTGCTACATGAGCTACCAGATGTGGGTTTTAAATTCATAAACCAATTGTTCAATGCAATTTGCACCTGTGAACACTACCCAGCTCAATGGAAAGTCGCTCAAATTATATTAATTCCAAAACCCGGTAAGCCCGTCGAACTTGCAACATCTTACAGACCGATCAGCTTACTTCCTGTGTTGTCAAAAGTATTTGAGAGAGTATTCCTAAAACGTCTAAAGCCAGTTATCGAAAATAGATGTCTGATTCCCAACCACCAATTCGGGTTTCGCGAACATCACTCTACTATTGAACAAGTAAATAGAGTATACAACTTTGCAAGACTTGTATTGGAAAATAAAGAATACTGCACAGCAGCCTTTATCGACATAACACAAGCATTCGATAAAGTATGGCACACTGGACTTCTCTACAAATTAAAGTTACAACTCCCGCATAGCTACTTCTCCGTCTTAAAATCATATATACTAGATCGGCACTTTATGGTTAAAATGAATAGCTGTCACACTGAACTTTTTCAAATAGAGGCTGGAGTTCCCCAAGGAAGTGTGTTGGGTCCTACTCTATATACTCTGTTCACAGCAGATCTCCCACTCAGCGATAAAACATACACTGCAACATTTGCGGATGATACTGTAGTGATGGCGAAACACGCAGATCCTGTAGTAGCTTCACAACTTTTGCAAAGTAATCTGAACGATGTCAACGCATGGCTAGACATTTGGCACATTGAAGCTAACGATAACAAATCAGTTCAAACTACTTTTACACTCCGCCACGGTACCTGCCCTTCCGTTAGACTGAATGGCCGTGAATTGCCGCAAGGTGAAAACGCCAAATATCTAGGTGTACATTTTGATCGCCGTCTAAATTGGCGTCACCACATCTTTACAAAACGGAAGCAGTTAGGACTAAAGCTACGCTCACTTTACTGGCTACTTAATCCCAAATCCAAATTATCGCTACAAAATAAAATACTTTTATACAAGGTCGTCTTAAAGCCAATCTGGACGTACGGTATACCCATCTGGGGTATAGCAGCGAAGTCAAACCTAGATATGATTCAGAGGTTTCAATCAAAAATACTACGTATCTGCGCCAACGCCCCATGGTTTATCCCGAATAACGTCCTACATCATGATCTTGGCATCCCTACTGTGTACGAGTCAATACAGCAGATAAGCAGCAACTATCACTCACGACTGGTAGTTCATCCTAACCCCCTTGCCGCAGGCCTAACGAGGGATGCTTTTAACATTCGTAGATTAATACGCTATGCAACTTCGGATTTGCCGAGCAGATTCTAAAAATTGTAATTCTTCATAAGGCGGTGATTACCACTGGGTAGTCCCGTACATGCCAATCTTATATTGTTATTGCCATAAGTAGTACTTATTATTCATGAATAGAATAGATT
>NC_051846.1:134908006-134920446 GCF_002237135.1 Teleopsis dalmanni | reverse complement strand
ACATATAACTGTTATTATACCTGATTAAAACAAAAAATTGAAATTGGTTGCATTTGCTTCAAATGTTCCTAAAATAAGATCAAATATTCATATTCTTCCAATGTTTATAAATGTTTATGTTTATAAATATACATATATTTGTACACATACATATATATGTAGGTCAGTAAACTTCCAAACAAGTAGGGATGTTTCTCTTATTTGCATTATAAAGTGATATTAAATGCATGAAATTTTTACGTGCTGCTTGCTACTGCCAAGCATTAATTGCAAAAACAAATAAGTACACCAAAAACTAATTTGACTCTTTTCTTCCTAAACAAGCAAATCTGTTTTTTGTTTTCATTTTTGTCCTTCATTCATTAATAGTAAAATTTTGAGAAAGAACGAGCATAAGCGCGACCGATCTAGCAGCAGCGCAGAAAGAAGTAAAATCTTCACTCCGCCCTCCCGTGCCTGTTACTGAAAATTTAAAAATTGAGTCATTGTGACTCTATAATATTTTTACTCAATGCTGCGAGTCAATTCAGTACAGCTTTCTCAAAACTTCCCAATTGGCACAATTGTCACCACCATCTTTTAAACGATATTTCAATAAATTATTACGAATCGATGTGAATGATATCAAAGAAACAAAATATTTTTTTTATCATTCCCTCTTTCAAAAATAAAGAAGAAATTATTTTTAGAAATACCGACTTTTCTATAAAGGGCTTGGTTTGTTGGGTTTTGATCACAAACTAATCCTCTCACATTTAGTCCAGCAGATAGGCAACAAATATTTTTATATATCATCATTTTCAATGTGACATTTCTAACAATAAGTTTATATTTTGAAATAACAAAAATCGAAAAATATTAAAAATTAAAACTTAAAAAAAAAACTACTCTTATGAATAAGTGATTAAGTATTAATTAAAATCTAAAATTGGACCGCACACGATATAACTCCGCGAAATAAAATCAAAATTAGTTCTATTAAAATCTCTGCAAGTAACACTATTTCACAATTTCTTGTGCTCCTACCAAAAATATACGCAAATATATATGCACCTATGTACATATGTATATATATCATTATCATTGCTATTAGAATCGAGTTAAACATTAGGAAAATGACAAATTTCAAATTTATGCATAAGAATTTTTTTGGATAACAGCTGTAATTTTGATTCAATACATTAATAACAAAAAAAAAAAATAGCATTGCATGTTATTATTTCATTTCATATCAATATATGGTAGCAAGATAATTCCATTTTTTTTTATTAAAATAAAGCAAAAACTCTTGTCTCTATACGCATATTGAAAACAAAAAGAAGAACATAAACGATGTTAAAAACAACAATATTCATGCAAGGTAATTTGTTTTTGCATAAAGTACCAACTCATTGTCAACATACGTTTGTAACAGAATGTTGCTAAAAATATCAATTTAAGCAATTCAACAAAACAGCTTTGGTCTTTTCAACATGTATCAAAAGCTTTACCAATTTTTTGGTTGCTGAACAAAAGTTCAATTATAGAGCTTGGAAAAATGAGTACATTTTTGCTATAGGCGATTTCATATCTACTTATACATTGTCTTTGGTTAAAGTAAGTAAAGTTTTTACTTATTTATATAGTTATTTAGTTAGTTTAGAGTTTATTTTATTAATTTATCACTATTACAGATATGCTTTTATAACACAGTGATTCTTATACAGAGTACATAAAATATATAGATAGCTTAATAAGATTATTTGAGACAATAACTATTAAGTTGTCTGTCTTAATTAAAATTTAAATACGATTCGAACATAGTGCAAGAATATACGTGATTATAATAACTAATATAATCATATAATGATGAAGAAATTTAAAATTCAAACAATTCAGAAAAACAAAAAAAAAAAACAAAAATCGTAAAAAGGATATGAAAATGAAATAAATAATAAATATAAAAATAGTAATAAAAAAAGGAAAACAGAAAATATATTAATACTAAAAACAGATAAACATAGTATAAGAGAAATGGTACGTTAAAAAGAAAACAAAGAAAACGAAAAATACACGTTAGAATCACTCGCCACAATCCATCAGTACATCACGTCTGTATTGCAAACTTTCCATTAAAAAGGCTACTAGTTTACGCCAGTCTGCACCGTTTAGTGAAGCATAGCATTCAGATGGAGTTAATATCAATACAACGTACGATTTTTAATTTAAGTATTTTGTCGAAAACACAGCGCCAAAGTTGTTTCCATATACCAAATGCACACTCAATAACAGTGCAACTCTTGCTGATAGATCGTAATTAAAAACGCTTTCTAATGATATTACCGTAAGCCTTTAGTGTTTACTAATAATTCAAATATTTGTGACGAATATCCGCCTTAAGACAGCAGTCCGCTCTAAAAAATGAAATAGTTAGTTTACATAATTACTGATATTATTTTACATTTACTTTTGGATATTCTGTTAATTCTGTAATTCCTGATACATTAACAAGCGGTTTTTACTTATTTTTAAAATTTTCAAAAAATTATTGAATAAAATAACTTCGTCGACCTTTTCAAAAACCTTACAAAACAAAACACATGAACAGCTGATGTGAGTTGCCAAAATTACAATCAATTTACTCAAACTCGCACATTTTTATGAGGTAAATTGGTAAATAAGTGCAGTGCAAAAAATCTCTAGGAAATTTCAATTTACTTTATCTCAATTTACTTGAACTCTCAGACGGCCTAAGCAATAAAATCTTTACAGTTATATATGGTAGATAATTAAACAACCTTTTGCTTAAGTTCGTCATATTAGACTGCTCTTATTATTCTTTTCAATTCTTAATTTTAGTCAACGGATTTGTCGAAAATGATGATGAGAATCTCTTCATTCACCAGAACTAGTAGAACAATTCTTTATGAAACGTATCATTTCTGGTGTTGTTACTTTTTTTTTTTATCCAATTCCTGAGCATCGGGCAACGTTAACAGTATCACGGCATCGAGTTATGGTACGAGACACAAATGATTTGTTCATATTTAGGTGTTGAAGGGCTCGAACGATAGCCACTTGTGTTTTTATAGCCAAATGTAAAGCAATCACATTATGATGTTTGAAATACATCACACACAACTTCTTTTCTACAACAAAAAGTCAAAATATCTTCGTAAGCTTGTAAACAAGACAATGAACCGTTAAAAATAATTTTGAGCTTTCTGTCATGATTGGCTTGACAGTTAGATCGGCTCGAAGTGTATGACCCTTTTCGTCAGCAACCCTGTAAATCAGGCGCACACAAAGTAGCAAACGATCGGAATGAACGCTCATATTATTTTTTGTCGATAATGGAACTCTTAGTGATGACCATCTATTTCATTGAATAGTTTAGATACTGTAATCTTTATGAATATCATACCATAGAATTTTTAATACCTTCTTTAAAGTAATGCTTCAAAATTTTTGCAGTCAGGAGTATATTTATGGGTGTCGCAGTTGCTGTTATTTGGTCTACAAATACCTTGTTTCATCATATATTTAAATTCCTTCTTCGCTATTTGATACTGATTGTCTCCTTATGACAATGTGATACTGTACCAGTGTGACTTTTCGCACTGTTTTATTTGACGTGGTTGGTTGCGTTATTTTCTTGCAGTCATTAAGTATGTTGTGTAGTAAGCTAGCTACATCAACAGTACTTCATTTCACACAGTGCACCTCTATTGTGTCCCTTATTTTAAGGCCTGTAATGCCATCGCTAATCCTTTTATTGTTCTCATCTACTACCAGGCTAAAATAATTAAAAAACTTGCTCCTATTATTGGGTGATTCGCGTCTGCAATCAGCTACTCTCACAGCTAGTGTCTGCGCAACTATAAATTGACTTGAATTAATTTTGTTCCATATGTAAATTTTTCTACATATTATATAGCAAGATGCTTTAGGTGCAAGAGCGTGGGGAGAATCCCAAAGAAAATGTTTGTTTGGCGTTTTGCCTGCAAATGTTCACTCAACTTCGCAGTTATTTTGTGTTCCAAAAAAGTTATTTAGGAGTTCAAACATTTCAGCCCCAATTCACGATAGAAAAAATGATTTTTGTTTGTCAGGTGATGACACTGAATATGCATAAAAATGTTAATTTAGTTGTATATATGACTTCCAACTTTCGGTTTCCTTATTAAACTAGTGGAATGGTGGCACATTGTCTAAATGTACTGTAGTTTCATACCGCTGCTGTAAAATTACTTGAAGAAATTCCTGCTGTAAACTGCTGTTGTTGCTTAAACAGAGGTCCAATATTTACTGAGCCATTTGCCATGTTTGCTTATTTTCTAACGCACGTTAAAATTATTAGTTTAATACTGGTATTTGTTAGCCAGAAATTGCGATTTATTTATTTATTTTGTTTTTTACTCTCCGCCAATAATTAAAATTGTCCCGCTACTTTATGTTAAAGTAAAACACGCGTTTTTGTTGTTTGAGAACCATTTTTGTTCTGACGCTGTTATACGGAACAGTTATATCAGACAAAACACACTAAAATATTCTTACATTAATAATTTTACAATAGTATTTAACACTCATTTTCTCTATGCTGCTTGCTTATGCCGATGATATTGATAAAATTGGTCTGCACACGCACGTCGTCGGTGCAGCATTTTCCAACTTGAAAAATAAGCAAAGCAAGTAGGTCTTGTGGGACAATAAGGACAAAACAATGTACTTTCTGTCAACAAACAAATCTCCTGAGCGTCTTGGGACTTACGTTACTGTTGACAATTATAAGTTCGAAGTTGTGTAAGACTTTATTTATTGAGAAACCAGCTTAAACAACAAAAATTACGTCAGCCTAAAGATTCAACGAAGAATCAGTCTTGCCAACAAATGTTACTTCGGACTAAGTAAGCAATTGAGAAATAAAGCCCTATCTCGACAAACACAAATCACGCTCTACAAATCTTTTATCATGCCTGTCCTGCTGTATGGTGCAGAAGCTTGGACAAAAACCAATAGTGATGAGAAGGCGTTAGGAACATTCGAGAGAAAAATTCTTCGGAAGATTTATGGTTCCTTATGCGTTGGCGACGAGTATCCAATTAGATGGAACGATGCGCTGAATAAAAATTCAGCGTCTACGCTGGCTTAGTCATGTCGTGTGAATGGAAGAAAGTGCTCCGGCTAGAAAGGTATTTGATTCGGTACCCGCAGGTGGAAGAAGTGGTAGAATACGTCCGTATCTTCGGTGGAAGGACCAGGTGACCAACGATTTGGAGGCACTCAGTACTACTAACTCACTTGTCTTTTACAGTCTTTAACTTGTCAGTATAATCTAGTGCTAAACTTTTATTGGGGATTGCATCTTTAATAAGTTTTATTGTGCACAATCATTTCCTCTGAAAATTGATTGTTAGATGTACAAGGTGAGATGAAAAAACTGCAACAAAGTAAAACGCCATAATTTTTTCATTTTTTTTAAATTTTATTGAATGAAAGCAAAAAATGTCGGAAATAACATCAAATTTGAGAATCGGTTTAGATTTGTTCGTATTGGCCACCTTTGGCACGAACTATGGCCTTCAAACGGCCAATGAAACCATCACACGCTGCCCGAAAGTGGCTCTGCGCTATTTTGTCCCATTCTCGGCGAAGCGCTTGCTTGAGATGATCGACACTTTGGTATTTTTTAGTGCCAACCTTGCTTTCCAAAATACCCCAGGCACAATAGTCCAACGGATTGGCATCCGGAGATTTTGGTGGCCATTGTGCGGTGGAAATGAAGCGAGGAACCTCATTTCTTAACCATTCTTGGATGGCGCGTGCTGAGTGCGATGGTGCTGAGTCCTGTTGGAATGTCCAAGGTCTGCGGCCGAAATGTTTGCGTGCCCAGGGCTTCAGAACTCCCTCCAAAATATTTTCGCGATAGATTTGCGCATTTAATTTGACACCACGGTCGATGAATACGAGCGGCGAGCGACCATCGGCTGTTATGGCGGCCCACACCATCACCATGGCCGGCTTTTGAGTTGTGATGGCCAACCGAAGTTGCAAATTTTCAGCTGACCTCTCTGGCAAGTAAACACGATCATTTTGTTTGTTTACAAACTGCTGGATAACGAATGGTTTCTCATCGGAGAAAACCAAATTCGGCAGTTCACCACTTTCGGCCAAGCGAAACAACTCTTTAGCTTTTTCGAGTCTAACTTTTTTTTGCGCATCAGTAAGATCTTGCACTTTTTGGAACTTGAATGGCTTTAGTCCAAGCTCATTTTTCAATATTTGCCGAATGGCATATTGCGATATGTTCAGCTCACGAGCCATTTTTCGTCCACTGCGACGCGGATTTCGTTCAATTCGCTTTTTCACTTTTCGAACCATTTCTGCCGATGTTGCTGTTTTTTTTCGTCCACTTCCTTGACGTCGGGCTACGCTACCAGTATCATGGTAACGAGCGATGGTACGAGACACAAAACATTTATTCACTTTTAAATGCTGGGGGGCTCTAACGATAGCCACTTGTGGTTTTCCAGCCAAATGCAAAGCAATCACACTATCACGCTTGAATTCCATCACAAATAACTTTTTTTCTGAAAAATTTCCACCAAAATGCTTTTGTGCGCTTGTAAACAATATAATGAGCTGTCACTAGAATAAATCTGACAGCTGTGGGACGAGCGGTTTAGAAATGACAGCAGTCTGAAGTTGGTTGCAGTTTTTTCATCTCACCTTGTATATGTATTTTTAACTTCACCAACTAATCCTAAACGATTCTTCTATTCAGTTCTAATTTATTAAATGACAACGAAAATGAAATAAAAATCAAATATTTTACTATATATATGTGGTTATTTCATAAAAAAGTGCAATATTTCTTGATATTTTAAATTACTTATTAAAATTTATATTCAATTTTAACTTTATTAACTTTTGAGCAAAAAACTCAAAGAAAAACCTTTACCTTTCTTTTCATTGCTTTATCTACCCTACTAAACTACTTTTTCTACAAACTTGCATCCTCTACTACTTTTTCTACATATACACATAGTAGTAAAAGTCTGGGTCCATCCACAAAATTTTTCTTATATTTCGCATAACTTATTTAATTTTTACTGAAATCGATTTTTGTTTTCTGATTTATTTTAACCACAAAAAAATAACAATGAAGTTTAAATATTAAAAATTAACTGTTATTCTTTAAAAAAAATTAAACACAATTATATGCAAAAGCAACAATTTTTGAAGCAGAAAAAGTCTGCGTCCACTTCTTGATATTTAAATTAAAATAATTCAAATTTGGTTATTCCAAAAAAAAGTATGCAAAGTATAAACAAATTCTATATAAATAAAATAATATTTCTTCATATTTTTTATTGTTTATTCTAGTTTACATTTAACTTTAGCTGTATCAACTTTTTTTTATAGTACACCCGACTCTTTTTTTACACGGTAGATACGTTCTTCAAAAATCCGTGTAAAAAAAAAACCGTGTAAAAAAAATGAAAACTATTAAATTTTAGATACGCATTCAAATTGTATGCTCATATGGCATTTTATTGAACATGTTTTGATGTTTTGATGAACTGATGACAGATTTTCGTATTTCATTCTCATTTTTCTTAATGGTCCTGATAGTAGCTTCGTTTAAGCCAAATTCCTTGTCCACAGATGTTGAACCTTCACCTTATGCCAGACAGTCTAAGATTTTTAATTTTTCTTCCAAAGAAATGGCTTGCCTTTTACGAATCTTTGAAATTTTGGACATTTTGTTAACTGTAGTAAGGGCAGAAATTATATTTTTAAAGCTTAACTAAAAATTTATATAAAATACCTTTTTTGACTTATTAAAGTCAAAAATGTTCAAATCACGAACAATTGATAAAAAATTGCGAGCTAATAAGCTTTATAACACTTTAATTAAGCAATATTTTATGTAAATATCATGCGAACAAAATGTGTAGGAAGAGTTATCGAATAAGGGGATTTCCCTGTTACTACTATGTATATTCATTTCATCAATGGTGCCAAGTGTCAAACAAGACAGTGATTTTGAGATTAAAAATTTTTTACAAAAAAATTTTTTTTTCACCCGTGTAACTTCAAATGCGTGTAAAAAGAAACCGTGTAAAAAAAGAGTTGGGTGTATTGTAAACAATTTTGGAATTTACATTTGATTGTGTGTTCGCGCAAAAAAACTAAAAAACTTCTCTTTTCTATTGTCATCTTTCATCTTTACTTTCTTTTTCATTGCTTTATCTACCCTACTGAACTACTTTATCTACAGACTTACTTTATCTACTTAACTACTTTATCTACACTAGTCTATCTTACGTGTCGTCTGTCTCAGACGATTCAGCTTCGCTTTCACCGTAGTCTCTCCAAGGTTTCATTTGCTCAGCAATGGTAGACGTTAGATTTGGTCCCTCCTGTAAATCTACCTTTTTTACTTCATAGCGATTGTTTTTTTTTTTTGTTCTTTAGTGACTTCATAAGGGGCCAAATGTTTTGCGAAAATCTTAAGCCAAGGTCCAAACTGCGTTCGAAGTATAGCAACTGCATCTTCAACATGACAACGGACTGCTTCTTTGCATTTTTTGTCAAAATTTTTTCTTCGGCTTGCTGACCGATGTCGATATTTGTTAAAGTTTAATATTGCTTCTTTAAGGTATTATCGAACATTGTGACGATAATACGAACGGTGTACTTCTGGACTTACTAAAGTTTTTCTTTATCTGCACACAAATGACAAAGGATTTTCAAACACAATTAACAATTGTGTCGCGATTAACACAATTAACACTGTCAACGAAGTCAAACACTTGGGCTTGCGTAGTTCGATGAGTTTTCTTGAATTATGTTATTTTCTAACCATTCTTGAATTTTGAACTGAACAAAGTCCATTTCCGTCTGTATTAATTTCGTAGTTTTTGAAGATCTGGTTTATCGTCTTGTAACGTGATATGTATAAAATTTCAGAGTTTTTTAGGAAGTGATTTTTTTTTACTTAAAACATCCTATTTTCTACTTTTTTAAACGTATTAAGTTTCTTTTACAGTAGCTATAAAGTAACGAATCACTCTATTTGATTATTGTCTTATATTTCTTGGCATCATCTATCCAACTCAAACTTAATTGATATTTCATTTACAATAAACATGCAGTATGCTTTATCATTGTTATTATTTGTCTTTTGCTATTTTCGCTATTTCTCCGTATGCTGTTTCATTATTATGTTACGTATCGATATGCAAAACTTCTTCTACCTTTATCTCTGCTTCCGTATAGAGGTGGAGAACTATCGATAGTCGAAATCATCGATAGTGAGCGATAGTTTTTTCCAAGCCATCGATTACTATCGATAGTTTTCGATGTAATGACTAAAATTTAATCACTTAGAAATATAATCATTACAACTCCCAACACATCATATACTGCACAAACACAACACGATGTACTAATAACTAACACAACACGGAGAGATGGTACACAAGTATCACTCACTTGAATAAATCAAATCTGAAGATACCTGAAAGAAGTATTTTTGAATATTAAAAACATTAAGTTGACAAACTCACCGAAGTCACCGTAGCAGCAGAACTCCAGCACTCGAAGAGATACTTATTATAAAATAATAATCTACATTCCATTTTTACTCGGCACCAGAATCTTAAACACGACTGGTTTTAACCGAAATTGTAAAATTTACAAAAGCGCATCAATAGAGCGATGCGCTACGTAGATTTGATTGATTTCCTACAACAATAAATTTGTTGTAGTTTCACTATCCAAAGATTTTTGTTTAAAAATAATATATTGATGTTTTTTTCTTTCAGCCATGTCCGGCGTTTTGCAACTACTTGTCCAGCTTTACTGAACATGCTGTCGGACTTGACTGAAGTAACGAGTACACAGAAATATTTCATTACTATTTAATAGTAATTTAGTGTGGAAATGTTTATCTCCGTGATGTTTTTAGACAAACTGCAGATTCCAAAAGTGCGTTTGTTTTGTGAAGCGTTGCTATGACAAACTATCGTAGACTATCGATAGTCTAGCACTGCCATCGATGGCGAATCAATAGTGTCGATAGTGCCATCGATAGTTCTGCATCTCTACTTCCATAACAACTGCTCAAGTAATTTAATTAACATTTTTATCTCTTTCATACACACTTTGTCGTAAATGGCCTTTTATTTTGCAAAAATGACAAATCGTATTTCTGTGCTTACATTCCTCTGTCATAAGTAGAACCTTCACATCTATGCACTTTTTGTTTACCTTCGGGTACGTTCAGTGAAGGTTGCAAGTTGTGGTTATTCCTTTTTAAATATCTTCGTTTAATACCATGTATTTTATTTACCATTTCTGCAAAACTTTGATTTATGGTTCGGTGTAATTCCATTCCACTCTTTTCCGCTCCTTCGTGTGCCGTTGCTACTCTAACGGCGTCTTCCCAGTTTAATGTTTTTCTTTCCAATAACCTATTTTGTATTCTTCGGTTATTTAAACCAAAAACAAATTGATTTCGCAGTGTAGTCACTAAGTATGTGCCGAAATTGCAATGCACTGTCAATTTACGCAGTTCCAACAGAAATTCTTCACAAGTTTTTCCTGTTTTTGTTTTCGCAAATGAAAACGGTAGTTTTCCAAAACTTCATTTGGCGTCGGATTAAAATGTACATCTAAAATCTATACGATTTGTTTATATGTATTTTCCTCAAGAGTTTTTGGCATCAATTTGTCACATATCATATTGTATGTTGACGCACCCATATAATGCAATAAGAATTGATGCCTCAAGTTATAACTTCCGGATTAAAAGCTTTAAAATTGAACGCTGTGGTCATAATTTGAAAACGTGGCACTTTTTCTTGAATTACTATCAGTCATCAATTCCTTTTCGTTTCTTCAATTTTACGCGTGTTTCTTTTTTCACTCATCGCCAGTTATTGGAGTAGCAAATAAAACACGGGAACACTTTGCCTTTCATTCGCATACTAACTTTTATTTTACTTCTCATGTTTGACATTTCCTTCCATATTTGACACTTAATTGACGAACGTCAACGTCAACATGAACACTTTGCCTTTCATTCGCATACTAACTTTTATATTACTTCTCATGTTTGACATTTCTTTCCATATTTGACACTTAATTGACAAACGTCAACTACAATAGCTATAGCAAGTTTGATTTAGAACAATTAATTTATTATTTTTCTCGTATGCGTTCACAATTTTAGCTTTTTCATTTTTCTGGAATTTTTCTTCCTGCTATTCTAATGTTTGCAATTCTACGCGCAAAAACTGAATGGAATTTATACAAAGAAAATGAACGTGAAAAGTCCAACACTTTTTATGTGGGGAGTTGTTACGTTCAACAATCTTTGGATATTTTTGTTTTTGTGAGCGGAGTTAAGGTTTGGCATGGTGGCGAGGCCAGCTAGCTGGTCAGAAAAGGGGTGGATTCTTTACTCCGCTATAAAAAAAAAATATCCAAAGATTGTTGAACGTAACAAATGGCGCCCAACGTGGGGAATTTGGCTACTCTTGTGTTTTCGATATGAAAAATGAAGCTTTCAACAGACATTTCTTTGGTGGCCCATTGAGCTGAAGTAAAAGGTCCTACTAAATTCCTTACAGCTCCCTGATTTTACTAGTCGTCCCTGTCTTGTTTAACTCATTTTCATTTTACCTCAACCTAACATTGTCCCCTTTTCACTTTCACCTGTCACCTATATCTCTTAACCTTAAGCCATATCTCTTAAGTTGATGACGTCACCAGCAAGACCACCTGCAAATAGAACTAAACTACAGATTCTCTTTATTTTTTTTTTTATTATTTGATAATTGTCTTTAAAAAAAATAAGCCTTTTTACTTTTAACTGAGGCTGGACTGGTTCATGTAAAAAAATCCGGGTTTAAATCACTAATTAAATTTTTAACTCTTTTTTTTTTTAAATAAATTTTATATTCATTTTCTTGGCGCGTTAGTTTAATTTTTGCAGTTCACATTTCAATTATATATAATTCAAATTTCACCAGTACAAAATAAAAAAAACTTTTCAAACTTGGTTGCGGATATCGACCGTCACTTTCCAAATCACTAGTTCAAAAAGGAGGAAATCAACCACTACTTTCCTTTTTATATCCCTTGTCCTTCCGTAATTTAACCCGTTGATCCACTCATCCCGTACAATTTCCGAGGTCGTTCTTTGAACCTCCAGTTAATACTCCCACCTGCATTACCCACTTCTTTTCTTTATTACTTATTTTACCACTTACATTGCGCATTGCTCTGGCAGCATTGATCTTTGCAACTCCTAAAGCTTTTGCTGTCAACTTGACCAAAACAAAAAATGTACAAAAGGTTTTACACATTTATTTATTCTGCAATGTGCGAGCAATGCACTTTATTAATATTTAATAATAAAAATAATAAAAAATTAGTTAATACTATAT